>NW_010199836.1:33237-45640 GCF_000695765.1 Mesitornis unicolor
ATGCCAGACATTGTGCAGGTGACATTCATGCAGCAGTGAGAGAGTCATTGACCCACACAGGAGGGGCTGAAAGGAAGGACAGCTGTAAATCCTACTGAGCAGGGATGACTGCAGTAGACAAGGACTTGCCACTTCAAGGAGACAGGGCTGCAATGCGTATTTATATTAAATAAAATACCCAAGTTCACCGTGAATCACTATCCGAAAGAGTAAATTAGGAAATGGCAAGCTATTCCAGAGCTGTGACAACGGGAGTACAATCTGGCTCACTCCTCAATCCCAGCACTTACAATGACCAAGCACTCTTTGGAAATGACCACTTTACCATAGCCACTAATTACTATTGAGAAATACATAAGAAAAACCCTGCTCCTCAACTTTATTCCACATGACCTATACAGCCCGAATGCCCATTCCTTTGGGAAGCTCAAGCAACAACTGGCTGGGGAGCAACTTCGTCATACAATGTCTAAACTCCCTGAGTAGAAAATGTGAGAGGCAAGGGAAGGAAAGAGGAGGTACGTAAGGCAAATACCAAGCCAGACCCTTGAGTGACCTAAAGCCTTTTGCCGCATTTTTCAGATTAGTCACTTTACAGCTCTAAGGAAAGAGAAATGTGTTGCTTCCCCTTCCTCATCAGAATCATTTCATGGGTGGATTAATTTACTGACCCTCTGAAAAGTGCAAGGGATTAAAATAGAGGCCAAAAAAATCCATTAGCTAAGAAGAAGAAAGGGAGAAAAAGGGAAATAAAGTCAAAGACCAGTAGGAAAACGGGAAGCAAGAGGCAATATTCATTTCTGAAAAGAAACCTCAGATGGTCACACAGTTGCTTCCAAGACTTGGCTGTCAAGACATACAAAAGAATACAGAAGAACAACATTGCTGTAACCCAGTTAAGCCACTGGCATGGTGCACCATGCAGCATGGGGAAGGAGAAAAGTCTACCTAAAACACAGCAGCAAATTCTTACGAGAACATATACACACATGTAAGAGCACAAAAAAGCAACCTAGGCACAAGACGGCTTGATCCAGTGTTTCCTACTGTTCACCACACAATAGCCGAGACACAAGATCTCTGATCTTTGGCAGGATACACGGGAGAGCATTTGACATAGATATAACCATTTCTCCTTTGTTTCCCATATTCTTTTCTGCTTCTTGTCATCCTGCGAACGCTTTCCACAGCATCAGCCAGACCTCTCTGCTCTCCAGCACTTCTCAAATTATCTTCTCCTTTTCCAGTATACAAAGTATTTGCTCTCTCAAGTCCATCTTCCAATTCAGCTCTTGCAGTCAAGGCTTGTGACAATACTTACAAATACAGTACAGTACAATTCCACTAACCTGTATCTAAAAAATCCTGCAAGACTGCCCTGAAACATCTGTCAGGGACTGGCTTTCAAAGCTCCTCAATGCTTTTGCCAGTCTTTAAATTGTGTAGTCAGTTTTCTACCTGTAAAAGAGATTGCTGAGGGTGGACATGAGAGGGGTATATAAAATCACGAGCCTGAAGGAAATGAATGGGGAGAAACCACTCACTGTCTCTTCCAGTACGGGAATGGGACGGAGGGGGTGGATATAAACAAGAGGAGGTTTTTCTTTACACAGTACCTAACTAAATCCTGAAACTTCTTGACTATGGGTGCTGGGGATGCTTGAAAAAAACAGCCTGTAAGATTTCAAAAAAGAACCAGACATACCCTGAAGAAGAAATCCATTGAGGGCTACTAAACATAAAGGAACTACCTCTAGCTCAGGACTTTCGGACCTGCCAACAAACCGAAGCCTGGTGACGTGTTTAACCTGTCCTCATGCTCAGGCATCTGTTCCTGACCACTCCAAGCAAGAGGATACTGATACTACACAGACATTTGCACTGGCCTAGCTAGCATGGCTGCTCTTGTGTTAAACTCTTCCAGAATACTCATATATTCAGGGCAGGGAAGTGTCTTTGCATGAGACTTATGTGAAAGTCTTATGCATTGGACTGGCTCTTGAGCCAACATTTTTTCAGGCACAGAACATGAGCTCTTCTCCTTAGCACGGAGCTGCAGGCAGATACAATGTTCCCAGCAGAAGAATTTACACACACAGTGCTTCAGCTACTTATTTCATAGTGAAGGCCTTTACTTGCTTCCATGCAAATGTGGAGCTCCTGCCACCCACATTTGACAACTGTATTATATTTCGAAAAGTAGATTAAAGGCTGAGATCAGACAGAATAAAACAATTAATGCAAAAAGCTCAGCCTAACTGCAAGAGCACTGCAATGTTCCCACAGAGCTCGAAGGACCATCTAAGACAGGTTTCTTAAAACTTAATATGGTAACATGGTCAATATATCGAAAGTTGCTGGTGTTAGACACACTGGGACACACTGCTCTTGGCTATTCAGTAAAAGGTTGGGAAATTCTCCCAAGCTTTTTTTGCCTAATCTAGCTTCAAAACTTAACCTTTCTGTACAGATCCCTTCTGATACATACCCCATCTATGTACATTCCTGACTCCTCCTCCTCACCCCACAAGAAATGAAACAAACGCAAAGTGTTTTAACACATCATACGGACTGAGAACATGGCTCCATGTCTATATTAAGGCATAAAATTACTAGTGTTTGTTGTTCAATGGAGCAAACTGCGATGCAGTGCAAGGAACGGTTCTTGTTACAGATGCCATGTGAATCATAACTCTGATATTTCCTGATATGTATTTAAAACTCCAGCATAGAGTATTTCTGGATAACATTACCATGTGTGCATACAACATGTGCATGCAAACTATGCATCCACACTGGCTGTTAAATAGCAGGACCGCTACAGCAGCTGTTGGAGTTGCAGGCCCCTCTCTGGAGAAGCCAGGCCGCTCCTGTCCAGCCAGATGCCAACTGTCAGCCAGCCAGAGCACGTGCTGCTGCTCCTGCATACCCAAACATGGCCAGGATGGCTCCACGTTAGTCAGGTCTGTTAGAGTGGCCGCGTGCTGGCATCGCAGACGCTACACAGGGGTGGGAAGGCCTGCAAAGACTGGCATGAGCATCTGGCGGAAAAGGACAACAATGGCACGACTGGCTGAGTGGCACAGGGATCGCAGTGCTGCCTGAAAGAAGAGATTTTTACTGAGAAAAAGGAATGAGTAACCTCTGCACCCTCCAGAGAAGTCCACAGCAGTGGCTGTATTGTTCTGTACAAATCTCACTCCAGTAAACTGCAGTGGACTGTTCTTGGTTCCTTCATTCCTACTAATCTTTAGTAGCTGGAAGGGTTGCTATACAGATCCAATATAACTTTTACGCTGCATTCACTGCAACTTTTGAAATGACAAAACCATGCGTAACAGAAAGCCTCTATAACCCTCCAGTTGGCTTCTGAACTTGCTTGCATTTGAGCTCACCTGCTTTTCTCCACCAAAGTACCCTCACACTTACTCTCCCCGAGCTGCTGCTTTCCTAGAGGAGTTGGACACCTTAGCCCAGGTGGTCAGAAGCAGAGCTGGTACTTTCCATTTCTTTTCTCCTGTAATACGATCTATGCCTTCTTCCCTAATAAACCTCGAACTTTTCAAAAAAAGGCCTTTCTACAATCTAAAAGCAACTGTAAGAATCCTGTAGTAAATCCCTTCCTGCTCCAGAAATACTTCAGCATCAAAAGTGATACTGAACTAAAGTTTCAGCAGAAATCATGTGGGAAGGGCCTAAATTTACAGTTGGCTACTATGGGCTATTTTATATCTGCTCTGTAAAACGTGAAGGACTTAAAGAAAGCCAATATACGGCTGCAGCCATAGTTGCTTCACATGTTCACTAGACACTAAAAGTTTTTCAGAGGCAGAACCTTCCCCTACCCTCAAGACCCCAGTGTTATTACAAACTGACTTCCCTACAGCATTTACCACAAAATCATGCAATCTTCCCAGGCTTCAAACCGGCATGGCAATGGGCTGGTCTCATTAATGGCCTCCTACAACACATAAGATTATTGGCTTTCAAATTACAAGTCACAGCCTCGGTCAGACAGAAAGCCCATTAGGAAAGCTGCACACAAGATCCTCACTTGCAAAGCCACCAGTTTGTTGGCTGCCTGTGTGGTTCAAAAGCTTCTATCAGCCTGTCTAAAAACACTGACAAAAAGAGGGAGAACCAGTTAGAGAAGAAAATCAAAGCCTAAGAAGCTTCAAATAACAATAGAGAGAAATAAGTCAGCTAATAATTTTAAGTAAGAGTCACAGCCTTCAAGCCTTCCCACAACAGACTTATCACTTGAGCTGTTTACTGCAGATCAGAAAGCCTAACACTGGATGGCCTTTGAAGTTTTTTTGTTTCTAAAACACACTCTTTTGCAGGTGATTCATAACAAGAGAAATTTTCAAAGGGAGTCCAGTTACAGTGTGGGAACTCTTAGTTTCCAAAACAGAAGAGAAGGCAGGATCACTAACAAGTTCAAAGTGTTCTTTCAAAACACTAAATCTCATACGCCTCTAAATTAGCAAACAGTTTTGTTCAAGCCCTTTGTTCGCAGTTTCAGCCAACCTAAAACACAGTCAACATACAAGTAATTCAGCAGCCAGCAGAACACGGAAGACAAGGACTCTCTGAAAGTAAATATTTAAAGTAATGTGCTATCTTCACAGAAGCACTGAATAGCTGAGGCTGGCAGGGACCTCTGGAGCTCCTCCTGTCCAACTCCCTGCTCAAAGCAGGGTCAGCTAAAGCAGGCTGCTCAGAACCGGGTCTGGTTGTTTTGAGTATCTCCAAGGATGGAGACTCGGCACCACCCTAGGCAACCTGTTGCAGTCTTCGGCCATCCTCAGTGAGGAGCTTTTTCAGCTCACCAAGGGCTCTCCTTTGCATCCATCGATTCACTGCTACTGACTCAGTTCTATCAGATGCCTGCTGTCACCGAGGGATATGACATCACTCACATCAGCAGTGACATACAAGGCTACTGACCCATCTACAGAAATGGATGAATGGAGCACAGCTACACGACCAAAGGAAGTCAGTGTTCAATGGAACAGGAAAGCTGCATTAGGAGTCTAATTACAGGCCTGGCAGGATCAACCTGATCGATGTTTACCGCTCCGCACAATGCGCTCACTGCATATAATTGTGTGAAATTGCATTACTCAGCCCACAGCCTCCCTCAGGAGGAGGAAGAGAGGAAAAGGGGCCCAAGGCAAGAGATTTGTATCAGCCAAAGTCTATCTATTGATACATGGGAGTGAGAGTGGATCACTATCGGTGGTTTCTGACCAAGTAAATTTTCTTCTTTAAAAGCACGACGAATAATAACAAAATAAGATCTCTGCTCGTTAGTCCCACCTACAAGATCAGATGAATCTCTTGAGCACATTGCGAGAGAAATACGCATTTCCCAAATCATCCTGACCGCTGCCCACTGCGTGCTGCCACCCACGCTGCTCCTCACTGATCCAGAACCTGGATTCTCTGTCTGCAGAAGACTTGGTTCTGCAAGCCAAATGCCTGAGTACATTTACTGTGAATGCAGCTGTTACCAGCTGTTTTTCACACTGGCTGAGGGAATGGTTATCAGAGAGAGGTAAAAAAATCTGCAGTCATCCCCCCACCAGTGTTTGGAGCAGACTCACAGCTTCTGCTCGTGGGGAGTCACTATCAAAAAGCTCTCAAGCTACTTCAGTAGCTAGTAGGTATTTCTGCACTAGCTTTTAGGAGCTCTCTTTCACAACAATATAGCTTTACTACTTTTTGTTACTGAGATTCCGAATCCATGCAAACTACTCCACCATTTAGTATGACCTGACAGACTGGGCAAAATGAGCTGTCTCAGCAACGAAGGATACCCCTTCCAGTGTTTAATGCCCCTTTAAAAAAATTCCCTGGAGACGGAGAAGCCTAAAGAGCTTTAATTTTAGACCAGGGGTATGCGAGGACATCAAAAGCAGTGTTACTTACTAATAGCCCCTGTGTAGGTTGGCTGTGTAAGGTCTTTTGGCACCTTCCTGTAGATGTCAAACCTGAAAGAGGAAAAACAACAGCCATAAAACAGGTGGAACATTTCAATACAATTCATGTCCCCGCAGGGATGAATGATGCTGAAGTTTTTCCATCCAGCTTTCCAACGACATTTTTTCGGTTCGCAGAAGGGTATTAGAAGGAAAACCAAAACAAACCAAAGAATCCATTTCCTTTTGTACAATTATGTAACCGTGCTCCTTCTTGGCTCTGATTTCCAAAGCACTTCGCCTCCCTCCTTGCTGTCATGAATCTGTGCAATCTGAACCGTGAGAGGTGCCAAGGAAGAAGTCATGCTGGACAAGTTTATAGACCACCGTAAAAGGAAAAGGATACTCTACAGACTCCTGAATAAAGAGGCCTGGCAAAAATACAGTGAGACACAACCTGAATTGCCTCTTGTAGTTTGTATCTTGCAATAGCCAGAAATTCACAATATCAAAGTCAGAAATTAAGGTGTTGAGACAAGAAACCTACCCTTGGACACTGGATACACAAGAGAAATTAACCCATTTGCTACTCCCCCAGTAAGATCTAGCTTAATATTAGACTGTTGTTTTGATTCAGTCATATCTTTTAATATCCATATGGCTCAGCTTAGCTATTTTAAACTCTCCACGGTTAAACTTTCACTGCCCTCATGATGTTAGCTGTATTATTTCCTACAACCTTGTGTTCCTGCACATCCAGCCGCAATGCAGCTCTGACATCAGTTTTTCCACCACTCAATAAAAGTTAATTAATGCATTAAAACACACACACACCCTAAAGAAGGAAGTGTCTGGTTCTCCCCCCAAATAGACTTTTTTTGGATATACCACAAGCGGGTGAGATTTGATGCTTTTTCCAGCCCTGGAGAGGCATGAGAGACACCAGCTTCCAAATTCCTATTCTATACTGCACCAAGATGAAACACCCCCAAGTTTATTCAGTACCTCCTACTACACCAAATACTATACTGAGAGATTAAAAATGAGATCATCTTTCTCTTCTTCACTCTTCATCTGCTGAGATCACATGCAACTTGGAGACACTTTAGGTGAACAAAACACCCGTTCATCAGCTGAGAAGGACATTGCTGCTGTGCTTCATTCAGGAGCTTAAGCTGGGGGAAAGAAGGGTAAGAGAGGGAAGGAGAGCAGGTACACAGGTAGTTCACCTGCCCAGCTCAAGTCCTGAACAAGATATGTAACCACTTAACCCTTCCAGCAATCCACTGTGGTGCACTTGACAGAGCACGCTACACAGGATATGCATGGAGCTATGTGTTTTTATGACTCTATTCACTGCCATCTCCTAAATAGATTAGTAATATTCCTGAACCAAACAGTCCATTTATGGCTCTCCAGCTGCCCTGAGAACATCTGGAAAGCGCTGTTTACATTCTTTCCACAAACACCAAAGCAACAGCAGATGGTAAAGCAACCCAGAGTAGCTGCTGACATCATGGTCTCACAGGCAGAGGAAGTAGCTGATCACAGTGGATGCTCACAGCCATCAAATGGTGAAAGCTGGCGTCGTCTCGCCAAAGTCACAATAATAGATCAACAAGGCTAAAAAAGCTGAGAGAGAAAGAAAAAGAGAGAGCGCATGAACACGCAAGAGCTGCTGAGTGTGAGTGAACAATTAGAAATAGGAAATAGTTCTATGCTGTATTCAGTAAAAACAGCAGCATGTGGATACTATAAAAGGAAGTTTGTTCTGACAATGAGAAGTATTTGCTAGTGTTAAAAAGATGACCCATCACAGGATTAGAAAAAAAATCTAGCTTTTTAAATACCTCAGTGGAAAGTTGATGTCATGGCAGGGTTCTCTTCTCTCAGACTGCCATTTTAATCATACCCAAAATTAAGTTTTATGTGGCACAACTAAGCTAGGATTAGGCAAAGACACTACAGAAAGCCATCAATGGCTCCAGGCCACATTTATCACCTGGCTTTAAGTGCTTAAAAGGCAGTCCCCGCTCTCTGGTCTGCTCTGCTTCCCATCTCTTCTACCACAGCGTTACATCCCCTCTCCTCATACCATGACACAGATCCAAAT
Organism: Mesitornis unicolor; assembly: GCF_000695765.1. Classification (NCBI taxonomy): domain Eukaryota; kingdom Metazoa; phylum Chordata; class Aves; order Mesitornithiformes; family Mesitornithidae; genus Mesitornis; species Mesitornis unicolor. The sequence goes on from NW_010199836.1 coordinate 41,275, forward strand.
GGTTTGAAGCAGGCCTCAGGATCTGATCTGCCTGGAGTTTGGAGAACTCTTGGCTCTGTAGTGAGAGGCTCAAGCCTCCCTGCAAGCACAGGACAGAACAGTTGTCACACGAGCCCCTTAAAGGACTTTAAGGATCATTTAACAGAGTGAGCGCACACAGCTCAGCAAAGAGCATCAGGCAAACAGCATCCCAGCCTTGAGCTTACAGTCTAGAGACACATACAAAAGGAGTACAGAACAACCCAGGAGGACTGTATAAAGCTTTAGTGGCTTTGTTTTGTGGAAGTAACACATATTTAGATAAGGACAAACATTAAGGAATAACAGAATCAAGAGTGGACAACATATGAGAAGAGGCAATGAGAGCAGAGTGGATGGTAGGGAGGAAGGAGGAAAGCTCAGCTGAGGTCTCACGGATGAATGCAGAAGCTTGAAGGATGACATCCAGAGCCTGGCTCAAGCAGCAGAAGGCAAGGCAAGCAGGGGAGGTGTATTTAAGCTCGCAGAAGGATGCTGAAATTATCAAAACAATTACCACTAACAGCAAGAAAATGGAAGGACACAGGTTTGAAATAAGAGACAAACACTGTTGGCTGACACTTCATACCAGCAAGTCCAAGGAACTACCAAACCAAAATAAAAAAAGACTGGGTATGTGCATGTATCCTGGGAGAACATTCATCTGCTTGCAAAACACACGCAATACATACGTTGGGAAGGTTTATACTTTGGTAAAGGAAAAATACTCTTCAGGGTACCAGGCGTCTTCCCATAAAGCAGCTGATACTGTTCACAGCTTGAGAAAGTACAGTTTATTTAGTCTGATCCAGGATGGTGATAACAGCAGTTGGGTTTACACACTCAAAGAAGGGCAAGTTGGAAGCCCAAAAGGACGGCAAGACATCAGACTTTGACGAGAATGATGGAGATGACGGCATGGCCAGGAAACAGAGCTATCTTGTTCACTCTGATTTAAACACTATGTTAAAAGAAGATAAAAATTGCAGAGGATTCAATGACAGTTTGAAAGGTGTGTTTGTGAGATACAAGAGCTTTGAGATCCCAGCAGTAAGTAGAGGATGGAAACCCAAAGAAGACCTCATTAATTACATATAATTCTAATAAATAAATACATAAAATTTCCCAAACGGATCTGTGAAGTTGACACGAGTTACTGTAACAGGAGACCCTAAGTCCCAAGAAATCAGAGATTTGTGAAAGTCACAGCTCTTACCAGACCTGAGGGTTAAAAATCTGATTAACTTCTAGACTCCACTTGTCAAACTCCTTTCCTTTTGCCACTGGCTTCTTGCCTACATCCCAGAGCTCAAAGCAATTTCAGGGGATCACTTACACTGTCCTGGGAAGAGAAAAGAACCGGGATTATACACCACAGAAGATTTGTAATGTATGAGGGAGGAGGCCATGGAGTTGTATGCACGGTAAAGGGAAACAGGTTTTCCTTGCCCTCAGGCCAGACGTTCCTGCAAGCACCTGCAGTAAAAATTCCAATAAGCCTCCAGGTTCCTGAGGCATTGGTCACTCAGAGTATTTGTACCCTGGGAACAGAGAGGAACCTTGTGCTCTATACACTGCAAAAGCTGCCTTACAAATTCCTGATACTGGCGCATTCAAAGCACTGGAAGATATTACTAATGCTGGAAGAAGACTGGATGTTCAGAGAGGCTGTACCAGCCAGCTCATAACACAGCGAGACGCGCTGTACTACACTGTGAGTATCCACTTTGATGGATGTCGTGTAGTCACATCCGAAATGACCAAGAGAAACCAGGGTGTAGATTCACAGCACATTTACTGCCTCGCAGTAACTGCTAATTGAGCTCTCTCAACCTGCAGTGCTGTGCAGCCGTTCACCCCGCTTCCACTCAGGGATACATTACTTTACACTTACAGAGCGTGCACACATACAGTTTCCACAGGATGACCAGCACGTTATTTATATCTAGCTTTTGGCAATGTTCTTCCTTTGCTCAGAATGGCGAGACTTGTAAGGTGAAGTAATATCTCTGAGTCAAACAACTGATAGCTGCAGAGCGGAAACAACAAACTTTTTGCTAGGAAAGTTCTTCCTCCAGGTCATACTTATCCTCATAAAGGGAGGGCTGGACCTTGCAACACCAGAATACACGGCTAAAGATAGGACTAGGCTGCCACCAGTATAACAAAGGAATTTCCTGACGCATCCAGTGTATCTATTGTCTTTTCTTTCAATGGAGAGCATGTTGCAAACAAAGAAATAAAAAAAAGCTGTTTGGTGATGTCAGCTTCACATGAACCAACATTCATAACCAACATCAGGGAATGCTACAGTACTTTTTTCTCCATCCAATGCTGAAGGGACATAACCAAAAACGTTTTCACCTCCCTGACAGGAACGTCAACAAACTGGTCAAACTGCATTGTGAGGAACAGCAGCACAAGGATAGGTTCAAACAGAGAATTCACAAACCTTAGCACTATTAAGTGAGGTCTGAGGCAGAACTCCAGCTGTCTGATGGACAGGTGTGCAACACTGCCCTCAGAAACATCAAAATTACATGGTTGGTCTCATCTTAGTGCAGTTGCACAAGTAGACAGCGAAGTAAAGTCGCAGATGGGGGCACTTCAATGGAGCCGAACAAAAGGATGGCAGATTTCAAGTGCCAGTAAGTATTAGATGGAGTTCAAAAGCTGTATCCGGACTAATATGGGCTGTTGCTATTCAAACGTGGGTTTTTTCCTTCAGACAGAAGTATATTCTCTTCATGTTCACTTTTCAGGATCTCCTAGAGAAACAAAGCATCAAATGTTTAACAAGCCAGAGGCAGATGCAGTAGGGCTCATCCGAGTGGGACAGCCACAAACCCTCATGTCCAAGGCTGGCTCTGCAGAGGCAATCGAAGGCCAAACCCAACACAACGGAGCGAGGTGAGACCATCAGCCCTGGGGTTTGGTGAAAATCAGATTCCTGTCTTTCCTTTCAAATCCATCCGATTTACAGTGCAAGATGGGGGACAGGGAGGGCAGAAGATGTCTACCCAAACGCTGCGGTTTCTTCTAGAGTAGATATTTCAAATGCCTGCCCTGAGAACAGGGATGAGCTCACTCCCTCAGCAGGAGCTGCTACAGGCAGGGCTTCCTGCCAGGGCATGCGTTATATATACCTGAACAGTCTCAAGTCTGGATCTGAAATACTTCAGGAAATGAAGCAATAAATACATTATTTCGCTGAAGATTACCACCTCTCTGAACACAAAAATCCTCTCTGATATCTTTGGAGTCTGAAAAGAGCTTTAGTAAGATACCACAGTAACATCTCTGTAAGATGCAGCTAACCTTTTCATGAGCAAGAAGCAAGGAACTTGAGATAACACAAAAAGTATATATACTTTTAAGTATATAACTAGAGGGTGGTTACATTTGAATGTCTGGTATCAAAGGGAAACTCTCAATACCTAAATGGGCTCATAGCAGAGAAGGAAGAACACGAATTCCTCCTTCAGTTCACAGCATTTGTTGCAACCCTGAAGCATGACCACCCCTCCTGGCACATCAAGAGGGAGAAACCAAAGCAGCAATGCCCTGGCCGTGTCACCCAGGGCAGACACTCAGAGCACAGCCTGCAAATCTCCCTGTGCTACTGACTCACAGCCTGGAGCCACTGCAAAGGGACAGCAGATGCTTCAGCTCTGCTGAAACACAACTCTGGAGCGAGCAGCAGTGGGATGTTCTCACTTCTACAGAAGTGTCTATTTCTACTGATTTAACTGAAGGGGCAAAGGAAAGGTTGTTCTGCACCTCTTGGGCTGTATTTTGGATTCCAGTTGATCGAGCAGCCAAGCAAAACTGCAACACGTCACACGTGGTACTTGGTCACAGAACAGAATGCAGGCACCATAAATCAGCAGCAGACTCATTTTCATCCCTTTCCACTCCTCAGACAATTCAGAAATTTAGCTTTACTGCCTACAGACTGGGCAAAAGCATTTTTGTTCTTCAGGCAGATGATGTTTTTCCCCAGAAGAACTGAATATTTACACATGACCACTCTTTTTGAAGCATGTCAGTGGTGGCATAAATACACCAAGTCCTCTAGTCCTGCAGCAAGGGTCCATGGCTGCGATTCACACAAAGACCGTGGGTGCTGAAAGAACGCTCCATTCTCCACTTCCCAGATTAACCGGCTTTTAGAAGTGGCATCTATTTTTCAGCAGACACCACATTTGAAGTCAAGGTCACTAATTCCTGGTGACATTATTCACTCCCAGTAACAAGTCCAGGGCACAGAGAACAACTATCTTAATGTTATTACACATCAGTATCTTTGAGATCTGTCTGAAATAGAGACAGCCTGGTGCTGCTGAAC
>NW_010199836.1:45671-61043 GCF_000695765.1 Mesitornis unicolor
TTAACAAGTAACTCCACTTGAAGTGACTTGCAAGTACAACACATTTGACAGCAGAAATGTAACTTCACTATTAAGTTAATCAAACAACTGAAAATTTTACAGCAGATTTGACTAAACTAGACAAAGGAGGGGATTATTGAGTACAGACACAAAAAGTTAACTTTCAAAATACTATTAAGCTCGCTTGTCTGAAGAAATGAAGAATAATACACCTTCTCAAGCTGAGGTGGCTTCCTGGATCAACAAAAGCCCTTGGTCAAACATCATCTCAAGTTTAAATCACAGCACAAAGGAGCAAAGAAACAATAAATGGTCTTCAGTGGCAGTCAGCACTTCAGTGCGTGGCTGTGGGGCACTGATACGGGCTGCATCACCCACATTTCTGTAGAGATTCTCTCTTCTCACACAGTATTTAAGCATCTGCAGTACAGGTCAATTCACTCCCAAGATAGCTGCGTAAGACAGAAAGCAGGAATAAGTCTGTGTTTGCAGAACCTTTCCAAAAGCAAGACTGTGCCACACTAAAACCACCAATCCTTCTGGATACCAAGAAAGCAAGCTCCAAAACTCGGCACGTCAGCTCACACTGAATTTGTAGGCCAAGCTCTCTGCTCTACGAAGAGAACAAGATTAGGTTGGCCTTTTAAAAATTATTTAATGACAGAAATGTTTCCTTGCTGCTGCACAGGGGAATGCAAGCCGGTTAAAGCAGTTTTCAAAACTTGTTTCCCCTTCTGCTCATGTGCTGGTAATGCCCTTACCCAGTTTCACAGCTCCTGCAGGCTGGAGATACACTGAAGCGCAGTATTGCAGTATTGCTGCTGTATTTGCCAAGTCTTTCTTGCAAACCACAGAAAAGTGGATCAGGGTATGGCTGCAGGCCTCAAGTGTCAAGAGTCAAAGAAGACACGATGTCAGTGTTCCTCCACACACACGCGCCAATCCCTGCGTAACATGCCTGTTCCTTACAAAGTCCATTCATTACGTACTCACCAGAAAATGGAGTTACAATGTGGAAGACAGAATTTCTACCGCTGCACACTACTTACCACATTCAAGAAACGCAACAACACAGAGACAGCCCATGCAGATTAGACACATTTTAACTTTTAAGAAACTCATTCTTCCAAAGTAAATGTGCTTTTTGTCCAAAGAAGATAGAGCACTCTATTTGTTAATTGTACTGGGTTTTTTTTCAGATGGATAGAAAAAAACCCCTGCTCTGCAGTGCATTTCTAGGAATGTACATTCATTCAAAACAACCACCTGACTGCTGCTGCTAAAAACTCCATACACCGTGAAAGGCACACAAAGAGAAAGGCAGCTGCCAAACACAACCTTGGACTGCCAAGACTACACCAGCGTCCATTTCATCTTCCCTAAGAGTGATCTTGAGGCAGCTGTGTCTGATAACAGGTTAGAAAACATCAAGTGTCTTCTCTTCTTTGAGAGCATCTACCATTTAGACATTCTAAATAAATTCATTTTTAGGCCACATCCTTCTGAATTAAACCAGACTCTTTAATTACTCCATGCAGACATCAGTGAAAGCAGCCAACTAACAATTTCTATTCGGCTGTCACTGAAGAGACGAATTGTCCTTAACTCTGGAGGGATTCACTTTCTCTGGAGACAGGGACATAACCTTGGGATTTGTCACTCCACACACTTTGATTCTTCTTCCTACTGTTTTCTAGCTGCCTCCTCAAACATTTCTGTTATATTGCTGTATTACAGACATATGATTCTGAGAGCAGAGATGGTTGGTTCGGTCACCTTTACTTGGTTCCTCACAGGAGCTACAGAGCTGATGCAGAGACAGACAACCAGCTCTTCCCACAAGATCTGTACAGCTGAATCGATTTTTAACTTTGTCATTTCACGACAGAAGAGGTGCATCTGCAGTTCAGGAAACCAAGGTGGGTGTGTGAAGTGGGGAGAGGAGAAAGAGCATCCTTCACCCCACTTCAGGAAACGTGTTCAAGTGCACACGAAATGAGCTGGAATGGTGGCTGTGAAGTCTTCAACCCAGCTGCGGTATGGGCTACCACACAACTTTGCTCCTATTACTGCTACTACCATCTCTGGAAGAAGCATCCCTAGAGACAGCAGAGTTTATGGACTGTGATTCATTCAGTACCTCCTGCTATTAAGGCTCTTAGCAGATACACCACTTATAGCTGAGAATCCAGCAATTCACTTTGCATAAAGTGCTTTATCATTTATAAGAAGGAAGCCAGAAGAAACTCAGTCATGATAAATATAAGTTGGATTAGTCCATCTGACATTCAAAGACAACTGTGCACAAATAGACTCCATTTCCTCTCTCCAGGAAAACTTCAGCAGACATTGGTGTTACAAAGGAGAGATCAGAATTTAGTCACCACGTCTGTCTCAGAAGCTTCCTTCTGCCTCCAAAAATCACTGGAATTTGGAGGTAGAAGGGGGGGTGGGGGGGAAGTTTAAAAAGAGGCCATATTGGATATCTTCTATGCGAATTCATGGAACCAAAAGGAAGCTACAGAGAGATTGTTGTCAGAGCAAGATCATCCAGGCTGGGCACTAATGGCAAAGGGAAACACCCTTCCTTTAGTACTCAGTAGTATTTCTACAGAAACGTGCCCACCAAAGGCATGCTGGTTTGTGTCAAGCAGCATTTAAATCTTTGCAATCTGCTGACTGCTCAAGCAGAAAGATGTCCATCACCTCACCAAAGCTTAAGAATCAGAAGTACAAAGTGCGTAAGAGGAAACCTGGCTCCCCAGGTACCCTCGAGGTACCACAGGGGCTGTGTTCATCAACATGTTTTAGAGGTTTCATGAAGCAACTCAGCAGAAAAGCTGGTTTACAGAGAGCACCCACCAAAACACCCAGTAACTGGCACTCCCTGTCCAGCTCCCCATGCTCCACAACACAAATATGAAGGAAAACAGGCAGGCAGGTTGTAGCTCCTAGACTAAGAAGGGAAAAAATTGCTGCCACATGACTGCATCTCTCTGTGCTTTTTTAATCGATACAGACAATAAAATTAAGGAAAAAAGAGAGATTACAAGGTCCTAGAAAAACAAAGAGAAACTGGAAGGCACATGTTACTAGAAGAACAAAAGATTTTAAACTAAAAAAAAACCAAATCACTTAACTAAGAGCTTAAAAAAGATAAATAAAGTTAAGAGGCGCAAGTGTTCCTCTGTTTCCTTGGGTCACTGCTCTCAAATAAGGACTTTGGGACAACTCATCCCCGCTGTGTCAACAAAGCTGCCTGATCAGCCTGTGCTGCCGGGCAGCAGGAGCAGGGCAGCCACACCAACAGCACAGCACAACCCAGCAGGCGCTCAGCCCCAGGCAGCTTTTAACCTCTTTGGAGGCCATTGAAATAGGAACGAGCAGGCTTGTACATAGACCCTCACTGCGCCAAAAGCAGACAGGTACCTCCACCACAGAGCGTACCTTTGTGGCTTTGTTTCTTCCTACGAAGCACATTAAACACTCACAGTAAGATCTTTAAAAGCAAAGTTGTTACTTTTTTATAATGGATAAATCTAAAAACATCCATTTGATTTTCAATGTGACTGTTCAAGCCAAGGGAACGGTAAAGGTAGAATTAACAGCACAGCTGAGTCAGGTTTGCACACATGGTGCTCTTCTGATTAACAAAAGACCATCTACTTACAAAATAAAAATAGGATCCCAGGTGTCTGTTTGAAGTTGTTGGGGGAGTTTTATTGTTCACAGTTGTTAAAACCATACCTAGAACTACCGTGATGAGGACCAGAGAGAAAAAGATTAACGTCTTTATTTGTTACATTGATCTTATTCAGCAGCGTGACAGCAGGCTGACTCCTCGGGTATGCAGAGATGGCCTGAAAGACCACTTACCCCATTCCATGTGCCTAATGACAGAATATTTGAACTAACCAAAACAGTAAAGAAGGTGGCCCTGGAGAACAGCTACTATCTGGCACAAGGATGATAAAGGAACAAGTGGAGCAAGACTCCGCTCTGCCCCGTGACTCAGAGAGGGGTTGGGCTACAAAGATGATTAAGGGAGTGGAGCATCTCCCTTATGAGGAGCAGCTGAGGGAGCTGGGTCTCTTTAGTTTGCAGAAGAGGAGACTGAGGGGAGACCTCATTCATGCTTATAAATATTTAAAGGGTGAGTGTCACGAGGATGGAGCCAGGCTCTGCTCGGTGACAAACAATGATAGGACAAGGGGTAATGGGCACAAGCTGGAACACAGGAGGTTCCACTGAAATTGGAGAAGAAACTTCTTCTCAGTGAGGGTGACAGAGCACTGGAACAGGCTGCCCAGAGAGGTTGTGGAGTCTCTTTCTCTGGAGACATTCAAAACCCGCCTGGACGCCTTCCTGTGCAACCTCATCTAGGTGTTTCTGCTCCGGCAGGGGGATTGGACTGGATGAGCTTTTGAGGTCCCTTCCAATCCCTAACGTTCTGTGATTCTGTGGACATCATCGAACTCCCCTGGGAGAAGAGGAACGAGCAGACGGCTGGACAAGTGACACAGGAGACCACTCAGCAATGTCAGACCTGCTCTGACCAGAGGTTTGGAGCAAGTCCCTAACCTAGGAAAGCATGGGCTTGAGAGAAGATGCAACCCCCGAGTAAAAGGGCTAGAGAACTCTACATGAAAGAAAGAGAGCAGCTATCTGAAGCGCCGTGCTCCCTCCAAAGTAATGTCAGAGCGCAAGAGGGTCTCTTTCTCTCAGGGACACTGGAAAGAGCACTAAAATCAAATGACAAGATTTACAGGGGAGAAGTTCTGTCGGATCTAATTCTCTTGGGTTATTTTGGTTGTTTTTAACTGAGGAAACATCAAGAGCAGCATGGCTTATAAGTAAAACCTCTTTAAAAACGCAATGACCCACTATGTATTTTCAAGTTCTTATGGTCCTTGCTGTATCTGTTCTGGACAAAAACCCATCATTTTGTTCCACAAATGTATCAAAGACAGAATAATTTCTACACAGCAACAAATGCACTCTAAAACAGTCCAAAGGAAGCAGAGGTGCCTTGTTCTAACACCTTCCTCTGTATATGTATAGGAAGCATTACTTTTGCATGGAGAAATAACAGTTCAAAATGTCATTCTGAATTCCTTTTAGACCATGCTGCTTTTCTCCCCATCCAAAGGCAGACACGTGCTCTGAAAACTCTGCAAGAGCACTTACCCAGCACAGATAAAAAGTAATAACTCTTCTTCCAACAAAGTAGGTGAAATCTATCACCCTGTTTTATAGAGCAGGAGAACAATGGCAGGAAGTCAGCAGCAGGGAAAGAAAATAGGAACTACTGACTCTGAGCAATTCATTTTGCCATCGTTAATTCTTTGTTTAAATGAAATTTCTATGTTTCCTGTCTGACAGCAGATGAGAACATCGTGTGCAGAGAGCAGCTCAGGACAGCTTCTGGGACAGCCGCGCTGCGATGCCGCGGATGGGATGCAGCAGTGGGAGCCAACAGACCTGAATTCTGTTCCACTCCCAGCACTGACTCACTGCGCAATTCCTGTTCCAGTCAATGAAATCTTTCTTCTTCAGCATCTTCATTTTGAAGAGTGGCACTTCGTGATATTTGCCCACTTTTCATCAAGCACATTGAAATCTACAGATGAAAAACTCTGCAAAAATGTGGAGTATTACTGATCAAAGTTCTGACTTCTTTGAAGGTCTCTACAAGGAAAGCTCCAGGAAGACGCACTTATGAAAACAAACTGGATGTGCACTGCAAGAGCTGAGCCTTGGTTCAGTGACAGAGTTGTGCCTAGAGTGCATGTTTACAAACAATCTTGATCGGGAATGGTTTTGTGAACTGGGACACAGCCTTTGAAGCAGGTGGAAAGTAAAATAAGTGATCCTGTTTATCTAAGTTCCACACGGAAAGTAAACGTTGAACATACAGCTACCAAAGCTTGGCCCTGAATGCGAGTTCCAGATGCAAATACAGATTCAAAGCAGGACTAATAAACCGATACTTGTAAATACCAAGCAGTTATTAACACATTTTATAAGATTAACACCTGCATAACAGCAGATAATATGCAAACATCATTAAGTAATCAGCTAGTCCTCATTTACACACAGTAGGGTATTAACACACATACTGCAGGAATTGGGCTTTACTGGACAGACTCTCAAGCCTTCACAATTACATTGGAAACTGTTTAATCCTGAACTACTTTGAGCAAGCTCTGATATGACCAGGAAGTGGAGGGGCTGATGTAGTTTTAAACTGCTTTATCTGTACTGCAAGCAGGTAAAGACTGAAGTTTTCAAATGCTATCTGTCTGACTTTTCACTCCCAACATCGCGCCAGTTTTCAAAGCACCATCCTCCAAATAATACTTTTTTTGACCTGCTGACTCTCCACACTTCTAAGCCCAGGAGTGCAATGTAGGAATAGATTTCCTTGCCAGCCAGCTCCTCCCTCGTAATTCCAGTTCCAAGAACATAATGAATCTAACAGAGGAAGTTCTGAAACAAGGAGGAGTACTGTGAACAAGAAAACAAGGTTAGCCAGGAGGTTTGTCATTCATTGCATAACGCAGCCTCTGGGTAACTGGACATCTAGGGAAAGGGGCTGCGAGAACGTCGGAGGCACCAGCCTCTGTGGTCTTATGTCATCTGGTCCGCTGGTTACTTAGCAGGTACAGGATTTGTATAGGAAAAAACCAACCCAAACCCATTTATATCTAGGACAAAACACTTTGAAACCCAACACCTGCATAAAGAGGGCACAAAACACAAATAGATTCTGCTCCCATTTAAACTGATTTCTTTCCAAGGAGCTAATTCTCCTGTTTTCTCCCTTCTGCCAGCCTCCCCCCTCCCCTCCATTGTGCTGTCCTGCATAATACCTTTCTGTCAACCACGTTCTACATGTTGTGCTCTTATTCTTTCAATGCATAAGAAGCTTGTTCTCCATCACCCAGGAATACACAGCAATTGCTACTGCTGAAATATGCCAAAAGTGCAAACTATTTTAGGTGGCACTGAAGAATGGAGGAGAGGAAGCACTATAGCACTTTTTTTTTTCAAAATAAAATGTTAGGCTCAAACATATTTCAAAGGTAATTAAGAGGAGGAAAGTATTTATAATCTCAGATGCTCAATGGTGGAGTCTCGCCAGCAAGCATTTTATTTCCTTTTAGGCAGCGAAGCAGATGTCAAAATGAAGGATGGAAGAGAAATGTATTTTTAATAAAGTGAGCAAACTATACTCTGCTTCATCAAAACAGGAGGAAAGTGTCATGAAGAAAAAATGTTCAAGTAAGGAGACTGGTATTTAAAGGGATCCAGCCCTTCACAGGACTGTAAGCAGGAGCAATTGTACTTCTGAGTGGTAGTACCATATTCTAGAGATCAGATAGGAGGGAATGGAGGCAGAGAGAACCAGGAATAGGATTAGACATATATGGCTGCTCCCCAAACTAAATAATTTGTTCAGATACTGGAATGTAAGTAAACTGTAACCCTTCCTGTCCCAGAGCCTTCATCCCCCTTCAGCTCACAGATTTTTGCTCTTGCAGCTCCACAGCACATCCCAGCACCTCCCACCATCGCATCCCCCAGACACTTCCTCCAGCGCCATCCCTCACCCATTCCCTCCTTTGTGAGCCCCTCAGTCCTGAACACCAATCCCCTTCCCAATTTGGGACCTGCCAGCTCAGCCTTTCTCTACCTCCTGCCGTGTTCCTTCAGCTCGATGCCCACAGCTGCTAGCTCCCAGCATTGCCAGTGCCACTGGCCTCAGCAGCCAGCTCAGCCCTTCCCACAGACACCAAGTCCTGCTCTCTAGCAGACAGGTAACGAAATTCCAACTTGGACTGCAATTTCCAAGAAATTACCTACACGCAACTCAGCAAACCAAGGGCACAGCTATGGAAAAAAGAGCTGTACCATAGTCTGTCACATAGCTTCTAGGAAACACAAACCACTGAAACAAGATCTGCCAAGATTAATTTAGCACCAGAACCGTGTAAATTTTGTTTGTGGATGCTGCTTTCTGAAAGGTTTAAGTCACATCTGCACTAGGACAGCACATAAATCAGAGATTTGTACCAAAGAGCATGAACAAATATAACACCTGGAGAAGACATTTTTAAAGGGTGAAGAAAATAGCTCCATCTTTGTAAGGCTTCCCTCCAGAGCACACAGGCCAACCCATACCTTACTGCACAACAGAGATTTCTTCATATCAATACGGAAAACTGCTGGACATCTACTAGGCTCACCATCTCATGCTAGACCAGGCCAAGAAAAACACTCCAAGGAAAAGCTGTTCAGCCACTGCTCTGCGAAGTGAGTGAGCAAGGTAAGGTCCCCGTGAAACAAATCAGCAACTGAGGCTCAGCGAGGGATTGCTACTTGCCTGAGGCTGAAGAGTCAAGAAGAGCAGAACCCTGATTTGAGGGAGCAGGCAATGGTGTTTGCTGTATGCACACACAACACAAAGTCTTCCTTCTCCTCCAAAGCAATTTCTATAGGACAAAAACCATTCTCAAGACAAAAAAAATAGGGGCAAAAAACACATCCTTTCCCAGAGAATCCAACAGAGATTCAAATATATTGTACTTTTTCAGTATCTAACCCAAGAATAAACTAGCATTGACCAGCTGAGGTTCCTCTATTTATATTCCAGCCTAAGGAGATGAGGATTTCTGTATATGCTTCCACAACTCAATCCTATTTTTTAACTGCATATAAATATATTACCTACAAGCAAGTACAAGCCAAATGCAGCACTGGGCTACCAAGTGAAGTTCCTGGTTTTGACTCTGTTTCCAAGAAAGACTTGCACTGATGCTAGCCCACTCGAAAAATGTGGCCAATGTAGACCTAAGACAGAGCTGCAGCTTGTAGTTGGGGGCCAGGTTTACCAGTGTTTGTTAGTCCAGATGTAACACGTTACAATGCAGCAGCCAGATTCAGACTTCAGTTCGGCAGAATCACATTTGATTTCGAGCGGTGTGGAATCCCAGGGAGGCTCTGAGATTTCACCTCTATCAGAAAACACAAAGTCAAGCTCTCCAGTCTTGCTTTATTCACAGCACACAGTGGTCTACAGAGACAGGCAGCAATTAGGAAGCCGAGTGATCTGCCTTAGGATATGATTGTTAAATAAATTTTAAACAACCATTGCCTGAAATCCTGTTAACAGTAACACATGCCTATCCACATTAACACAGCACTTTGAAGGCTCTTCTGTTAGATTCTGTTTTTCTGGCTTCTCTGGATTAAACTAGATACATCTCATTTGGAAACATCCTTAAAAACCAAACAAACAAAAAACAAACATCCAAACATACACAATTCAAATGCAGCAAATCACACTGTCCAACTAACTGCAGCTTTTGCTTGTGTGTGTCTGCCATGATTACTACTAAAATACTCAAACATTTCAGTATAAGAAAGATTTTGTAGATCATGGCAAGACTGTGGTTAATTTTTTGGCAGAACAAGTTTTCCATTTTGAGGGCAGCTGGCTCCGTACAGGAATACCTAAACAACACTTCAGGGCTCATGCTTGGATAGAAGACAAAAACCAGATGACTTCACTGTTTCTTCTTTCACTGCAAGACTATTCTTTTCTCACCACCTCCACCATTTGAATTACATGCCTAAAAAGTACACGTGCACACTTCAAAATAGAAGCTTAAAACTTCCACAGCTTCTCAGTCCACGCTGGTGGTATTGCTTCAACTCTGTTTACAGCGTGAATCAATCATTTTCACAGCAATGAACTATGATGGCATGAAGAAAGCATCTGTGTCATCCACGAGTGAACAAAGGAGGACAGTTAAAGTTTAGAAGGAACAATGCAAGATTTTCCTGCAAGGCCAGACCTTAATACTTCTGTACTTACTCAGGAAAAGTTTTCTTCTACTCCAACTATATTCTAAGAGAATTAATGCATTAGGGAGACTTAGGAAGAAATATTTACATTCATGCACGCTATGGATAATCGGTTATTTGTGGCACAAACATCAATAGACTCTGTACAACTCTGCTTGCCCATCTGACTGCTGTGACTGCAGAATAATTTCTCAGGTGCCCTCAAAGGGCTGTTGTTGAAACAAAGTTGGTCATGGTACTGCTTGGCACCAAAACCAACTTTGGTGATTACGTAAAGTGACAGCAATACCACTTGGAAGCCTTGTTTACCAGCAACATTGCACAATGCGAAGTGGAACATGCTTGCCAGATGCGGCTGCAATTCAAGATGAAAATATGCCTGCAGAGTTACCAGGCACTCCGAAGTGGTCAGCTATCACTTCAGCAGTTACAGTGACAAAGTGCAGGTCCCTGCAAAGTGTAGACAGGCGACTATCTAACCAACACAGAACATTACACAGCCACTAGGTAATAAATGTAGGCATTACTGTAGGAAGGGATGGCTACCAGCTCAATCACATACAGGATTTAAGATTTTGAACAAAATCTGTACAAGTGGCAACATCTATGGCTGCGGAAACGAGCATGACCATGCACAGCTTAACAAACCTTTTTGATGTGCCATTGCTATGCACAAACCAGAAGGCCCAACTCATCTAATCAGAAGTCAGACCAGCTGCCCTTACCTGTTTATTCTTCTCTCTTGTCCTACCTGCACTGGTTCAGCCAAGAACAAACCTACCTGCTGCTAACACAACCCTGTACCTTCTATAGGAGAGGCACCGTGAGCTCGTTTGTTAAGTTCAGTGAGTATCTTTGCCAAATGCACTGTGTGTGTCAATGCAGCTGGTTAAACAACCTGCTGGGAGGGAGCAAGCAGGTGGATGGAGTACAGAGCACCATGATCCCATGAGAAATGCAGAGCTGGCTGAGACTCCAAATTAAAACTCCTGAGCAAACATATACATTTCAACTAACATTTATTAGGCAGTACCAAATTACGTAGTCACCATTTCTGCCTAACAATTGGCAAATGTTCAAGCACAGGCCAAAGAAGTCCCATACATGTTTAAATGAGATTTGAGGGGTTACAGAAAGATTTTAAGTCATGACCCTCACAAACCTGTCAAAAGAAAAATGGTAGGATTATGAAAGACAGCTTTGTTCCTTCTTTTCTTAAGCCTGAAGACTAAAATAAAGCTATTTTCCTTAGGCTCACAAGTGAATAAGAAATTGTTGTCCAAGAGGTTGCTTAGTTCGGAAAAGATTTTTCTCCTCAGACTCCAAATCACTCACAATCTACAGGTTTGCCCTCACTAATCTGGTCAGGAATTGAAGGCGGACAACCAGACCTTCCCGATGTTGCTGCAGCAGCCTGCATCACCGGCTTCACAACTGTGCCAGGTTAGATGTCTTCAGCATCAGTTTGACTATGAGCCACCACAACTCGTAGGTCTAAATTAAAACAAAACACACTGCCTCTCCTCAAAGCAGTAAGGTTGGAAGTGTGTCAGCTTAAGACTGGACAATTTGATTTAAAGCAGACAGACAGGAACCAAAGCAAATACCCTGTTTCCCAAAACAACAAAAATGTTTATATCTGAATCGGAAGACCCACGTAAAAAGTATAATTATCACAGATGTGTGAAAGAACACCTGACTGTGGGGGCCTGTTGCACTGTGCAGATGGAGTAAGAGTCTTTGCCACAAAGAACTTCCACTCTAAATCAGCATTTAAATCTAAATCCCTTGTAAGTCTGGCTCCTTTCCCATGACCTCCAAAATCCAGGTACAAGATACTGTTATTTCACCCAGGTTCTCAAGCTGTAAAAAAACCCAAACAATAAAAAACTCCAAACCCAACCAACCAAAAAAAAAAACAAAAAACAACCCTAATGAAAACATGATGATGATTAATTGTGGGAAATAAATTCTGAATTTCTCAGTTAAATAAAAAAATATTTGCCATTTTATGCCAAAAAAGTGGCCAGGGCACAACTGAGAATTGCCCACAATTACAACAAAACCTTGATTTCAGAACAGTTTATTTTAGTTTTTCTCAGTCTGATCAGTTAAAGCTACCAAAATAGTTCAGAAGTTTCGGTATCTGCGACAAAGCCATCAGTAACTCTTTCATGCAAATATGCAGATGCCAAGGAAAGCCATCAGATTCAAGAGACCTTACAGCAATGTTTCTCTCTACCATGTCCACATCCAGTGCACAGCAGTCACTTCATTTTTACTTCTGTAATTCTCAACACTAAAGCAGTCTAATGTCCAGCAGTGCGTTCGCTGCTGAAGCTAAGCCTTCCTGCTAATGGGATCACACAACATGTGAGAAATCTTCTGGTCCCCAGTCATCATTCAAGATGACCCAGGCTTACAGTCTAATCTAATTACAGCTTGAACCATCCACAGATGCTGCAAGTACGCAGGTGGCATGGGGTCTTAAAGGCTCGAGGGGGGAAATACCCTTTCAGCTCCAGTGCCATACCTCAAAATCCCCACTCAAACAGGTATGAAGCTGCTTTGCTGACACAAGTTCTAAGAAACCAGTGGGAGAAGCAACAAGGAAAAATTTGTCCCTCTCTTGCAGCCAAGCAGGTTTTAAAAACTAAGAAAGAACCAGGCCTTCCGGAAGTACAAACTGATTTAGTAGTTCTGTAGGAGGGCTGGTGTCTCGTGACGTGCACTGAACAGACCTGCACTGAAGGCTCCAATCTGGAAGCTGAAAACTTGGTTCCTTACCAACATCACAGCAGGACTGTGGAGATTAGTGCCAATGAAATGCTTTGAAAAATGAAAAGCGTTAGGTAAGTACTAAGCATTATTAAAACCCTAAAGATACTTGGGACAGAATAACTATTATTCACTTTAAATTACTTTACTGTGAAAATACTTTATTTATAAATTAAATGCATTCTATGTTAGCAAAGGGAACCACTGATAAGCCAAGAAAACAGAAGTCGTATAGAAAAAAAAAAGTACAGTACAAAAAGATATAAGTAACAAAACAGACACTTCCATATCTGCTCCCAACCAGTATGGCTCAGACTCTGACCCATGGAGACAACTTCCAAGAAACATGTTCAAGCACTCTGGGTTCTTCAGTCTGGCCAAGTATGAACCCATAAGTGTAGGAGATAAGAGAGAACGGAAATGCTTTCTTTTACTTGTAGTTGGTGAAGAATAGGGACTTTTTTGGTCATGGGCTGTTTTCATTACTTGTAATTTGTGTTTCTGTCTTCTCCAGATGAAACTGTGGCAACCTGTTCCTCACAGAGCTATTCTGTGTGGTAACAGAGCTTGAGTCCTACACTTCTAGCTGGTCTGCTATGCCCCTCTCTGCAACTGATGTTAGCTCTCAGTGTCCTGCCACCCTAGAATGTCAAAAATAAAAGCTCTTAGTGAGAGCAAAAAAAAATAACTTGCCTTCCCAAATGCCCTAGCGAAGCAGTTAAGGACAGCAACTTCTTCAGATGCATCAGCAACTGAGACCTGTGAAATCTGTGACCTCCAGAAGAACACAATGCCTTTCCACTTGCAACCTCCGAATTTTGGACTTTAGAAGATATGTAGAAGCAATTTTTAAAGTTTCTTAACAATGCAAACCTCTAATCATACATAGGCATAACTGCCACTTTAAAGTGTGTGCTAAAGACTGGGTGCCAAACTAAACCCGCTAAAGAGAACATCCAGTTGAAGTCTCTGAGAGAAAAACCTGGCATTTTACATGACGAAAGACATCACCTCTTCATTCAGAAACTTACTACAGGTGGTAACCTATTTCTCTAAGAGTACCATATTGTATGTTCTATAGTTGTCAGGAAGTACATTCTTTTAAGTATATCCATCATACTTTACCTACGACAGTAAAATGTTCCAACCTCAACGGGTTTTGTTCCACTGACTGCACAATGAACAAAACCACAACAGCTAAAAGACAGTCTCTAACCTTTGCAAAAATTTTGGTCCTGAACTCTGTTCATGTTTCTAAAACAGGAAAGTGGTTTGCTGCACCTGACAATAGTTTCTCTGTACCTTTAAATAGAAAGTTCTTGTTATCAATGACAGTCTTTTAAAAATTCATCTTTGCAGAAAAGCTGAACTTCAGTAAGCTTACATTATTTGAGAGGGTGCTTTGAAGTGTCTATTTCTGATCCTACAGTCAGAATGACAAAAAAGTTATTTGCAATTGTGAATCTTTAAAATACAGATCTGAACGGATGCCTCTATGCTCTTGTAACTCATTAACACAAAATCTGCAACTCAACCTTTACTTAATGTCTTTGTTCCATTCCAAAGTGAAGCACTAGCGCTGTCTCTTAAGATGATTACTATTGGTGAACCAGTGTTTCCACATGCACATTCTGAGACCAAACAAAAATCAGATTTTCAAAGACATCTGAAATAACATTTTTCTTTATCTGCTGTTACAAAGCGACAGCCACAACCCAGGATCCCTTATTGTTCATGCATTGTACAAGTCTGAAAATAGACGGCAATGGGATTTGCAGCTGGCAGAACGTCTCCAAAGCTGAGAAGAACTTTTCTACCAAATTTTACACAAAAGCAGAAACGGGGCTCTGGGCCCCGGATCCCACATGATCCAGCAGATGCTGTTTCCAGCTTCAGCAAGTTTTCATTCAGAAGCAACTGCCTTCATGTTCAACAGTGCCCCATGGATCACATACAAGATCCTGTTAGCCTGTATAAATGAGAGGCCTGATTTAGAATTACAGCAAAAATACAGTACACAACTTTTGTTTGGAAGAACTAAAAATCAGCACTATCACTACTTCTCTCTGTAATCTCAAAGGGGTGCAAATGTATGGTTCACAATGGTCCTACATGGGAAGCATCAAGCAACAACTGTATGTCTCAGTTCCCCCAAAAGATGTACTTTTAACTGTAATGCCTAGTAAATCCTACATGAGAAAACTCATCTGTACATCTTTCCCATGGCATCTATGAATTTGGGAAGTTACAGATCTCTGGTTCAGGAATGGCTCAAAAAGAAAATTAATCCACAGTTACTATTTCAGCCCCGTTTGAGCCAAAGGGGTATTTTTCGCTTCTGCTTTGGTAACTGAAACTGACTGCTATGGCCTACGGGATGCAGGAACCCTGGAGCAAGGCCACATCCCACAGCTCACACCTGCTCAAAATACCAAAACCAAGAGTAGAAGCGCTAACGTGGTTTCCCAGCCATCAGAGCCACAGTGCGTGGCTTTACTCACACATAGCCTCACGGTAAGGAGTGACCTCCTAAAACTGCTCTGGGAGCCCTGAGACCTGCGGGAGGAGAAGGGGCCCAGCACCTTCACCCTAATACCTGCTGCGGGGGCCTGTGCAACACCGCAGCGGTCACCTCTGAGGCCCCACTGCTCCACCCCTGCTGCCCGGGGAGCTCGAAACTCCACACACCTCCTCCCGGCTTTGCACAACAGCGTTATATAATAA
>NW_010199837.1:0-33474 GCF_000695765.1 Mesitornis unicolor
GGCCACCTGCCCATTGTTTATGACTAACCTACATATGCTCCATGTCAGTTAACCTGGATATGCTTAGATGGGACTATTACAGATTTGTAAACCTCTATTCATGGCAGTTTGCAATGATCAATTTGGAGCACTGATTGGACCATATCCTAAAAATTAGTAGTATGGGCCAAAGAATTCTTTGGACTAGGAATAAGACGCCTTAAAATTAGTATTATACTGTCCAACTTAACTGCACAAGAGGAAGCTTTAGCAGTCCTTACTAATGACAATTTTGAATTGCTACAAACTATCTTGAAAATTGAACAAGGAGATGCAGATTCCTGAAGAGAAACTATGAACAAGAAGAATAAGTATTGCTGTCAGTTGTGTTAAAAGAATTGTTATAAAAATCTATCTCCCAGGTAAGGTTTCACCCAGAAACTGGGGAATCGTATACATGGCTCTACTAAAACACATAGACGAAACTTGAATTCATACATCAGCCAATTATAAGTGGTTGAATTGTGACTCAGGTTACGGGGTGGTCTGTAGGGATGGAGGAAGAGGAGAATCCAGTCGATGTCCCAGTCGATTTGGATTGAAATCCAAATTTGAGCACTTGGGTATGACGGTAGCCATGGGGTGGGATTGTAGAGAGAGAGAAAAAGTTAGTCACAAAGTCCAACTCATGTTCATCATGTAGCTGCATGCCTGGAAGCATGAAACTCAGCACTGGGCGAGGTGGCAAGCACTGGAGGTGGCAAGCACTGAGCAGGGTGGCAACCATCACTAGATCTATATATAGTGTTATCTGGATGCTTGGAGGAGTGTGAGATGAGGCAGAGGCCTCATGGTCCCAGTCCCCCATTTCTTTCTGCCCCAAACAAAGAAGCCATTACCTCTACCCATGCAGGTGTGAATTAATGGACTTTGTGACATTAACATAACTGATAAGATTGGCTATAGTCATCCCCACCTGCATGTATGCCCCGGTGATGTAATGCAGAAAATTGAGTAATAACTAAAGACAAACACCCCAGGTGGTCTAATCCACTCGGGCATCCTCCTGCCTGCTGTCACATACATCAGGGGATAAAAACCCTAGGATTCATGCTAGAAAGGGGGAGTTACTTCTCCAGCCATGGAGTGATGAGAACTTTCCCCCTTAGTCGGAATGCTGGCCAAGGTAACTTACGTGGGAGACCTTACTTGGGGGGACAGGATGAACTCGGAACCATACCAATGAACTGAATGGATTGATGAATTCGCTCCCTCTCCATCCCCACCATTCAGGTCACCTTGTGGGTAAGATTATTTACCTCAGCTAACAGTGAGTGATATATTTCCTCCTTAAGTGCATATTCCCTGAGTGTATTTAATATTTTTCCTCAGGTCCGTTTCTAGGTTTCCCTGAGTGTATTCTTGGTTTTGCTCCACTGTATTTCTGTTCAGATGGGCTTGTTTATTTGCCAGGCAGCCAGGCTTACTGTGGACAAGTTGTTGTTGTTGTTGTTGTTAGTGTTTGTGTGTTTCATAGTGTGTTGTTGTTGCTATTATATTATCTAAACAACCTTTAGTGTACCTGTAGCTTTTTAATTTATCACTGGCAATCCAAAAGAACCTGTAAATGTTGCTGTAAATAAATGATTACTATTTGTTTCCAGACTTGCAACTGTCGCATATTCGGTGCCGGCCTCACAAGACCGGATTTATTTCCCCTTTTTTCGCAACAGGATCATACAGCTTTCCAGCTCTTAGTGGGTGCCCCATCCAACAGGTTATATTTTACGCTTATCTGGGTCCAGAAATATCACCTCAGTGACATTTGTGTAGGAAGCAGACATATGAAAGATACAATTCTTCATTTTTTTTCTCCAGTCAGTTCTACACTCTTCTCATGCCATGAAGAAAAAGATCCAAATGTTGCCTTACTCAAATAGTGAGTAAAGGCAGAAAAAATTCCTTAATTTGTTTGAATTCTAGGTTTCATGTTTTTATTCCAGCAAGTCATGCTTTCTTTATTATAAATGCATGTAAATGAATGCATGAAGAAGCTCTCAGAGGTTTAGTGATTCACTTATTAAGAATCCCTTCCAGAAACACTTAGCAAAGGATCATTTTATGTCCATCTAATGATATAGGTTATAAAAATATGTTCATTAGAATTCATCTGAGGTGATCAGAAATTTTAAAAAGTTATGTCCTTTTATACAATGTAGGCTGAAGCCTTTGCAAATTCAGCCTTTTCCCACAAGATGTTTATATTCATCAGTGTGGGCATGCTGAACAGTTAGGCTAGCATATACATTTGCTAATCCAGCTTGATAATGCCAGCATTATTCAGGTTACTCAAGTCATTAGCTACACAAAACAGAAACTGCAAACACGTGGGTTTTTTTTCCACCCTGATTAATTTTCTTAGTAGTTGATCTCTGAGATTTAGGGGATTCTACTTATTTTCCTTTGCAGTAATTAAAAATACTTCTTTAGCATTTCCATACTTTAAATTCAGCATGTGTCATGCAATATGATGCATTCAATTGCTTATGCATTGTAACTCTCTTTTCATAATGAAAACTTTTGTCATTAAGACCTTAGAACTCTCTTACATCAGCAACTCCTGACATGAATGTAAACCTGTAAGTGTGCTGGAACTGTTCAGTGTGAGTAGCAAAATTCCCACTCACAAAAAAACTGTGGGGCACATTTAAAAACTTCAAAAGCTGAAGAAAAAAAATAGGAGGTGTGAAGACCCATCACTTCTTAATAAGCACTGATGAAGAAATGAGCAAGCAGTTATCAACCACAAAAACAACAAAAATGTGAAAATCTAAGAAATTAAAAAATTGAATAGATAAGCAACTTCAGAAAATGATAACTTTTTAAAACATTATGTGTTACCACACAGAAGTGCTATGTAGCAATTTTATTGCATTTCCTCAGAATATGAATTTTAGTAAGAAAGGGAAAGTCTTGTTATGAAGCCAGATAGAAAAAGCATCAGGAAAAGACAAAGAGGATGAGTATTCTTTCTTATCTAACCTTAGAATATTGAAAGAAATATATATATAATTTTTAATTAATTAATTCAGAATTGTCTAGAACTGAGCAGTTTCATATCTAAACTTAAATGGGACCCAAAACTAAATGGAATAATGTTTTTAAAAACTGAAGAAACCAATATGGTAGACACACTGAAAGTATTCCTAATAACAAGCTGTAAGACTGGGTTCCTGAAAAGAAAGAAATGCAGCCACTCTATTAAAAAATAAACCATGCGATGGTGTTACTGTCCATTTTCTCTAGTATTCTAAAAGTTTTTAAATATCTGAAATTAGAAGCCCTGGGTTTTCAGTAATATGGAAGCTGAATCGAAATTTCATATATTCTTCAAAATTTCAGTACAGATTATAATATAACCCATTCGATCTTGCTAGGAGTATATCAGAAAAATGTCAAATTCTTGGAGTCAGGACATATATAGAACTTTATCACATCTGGGAATAGGCTCATACCAAATATTTATGCTTTTTATTATGAGAAATAACAATGATTACTCACAGTTCTAGGAGACATCACATGCATGGAAATGAAAAAAAAGGTTTGTTATGTTTTCTCATTGGCTGTTAGAGAAGAGAATAAGGCTGATCTTTGGACACCTCACAAAGATTAATGTAAAACTACTTGAGCCAAAGAGCCATTCTCCTTCTAAAATCACCCAAGAGCAAAAGGGATAAATTCTACATTCAGTCTTTCTCTTTGCAATACTGAGTAAGTTAAGGAAGAGTTTCTCAAGATAGGATCTCTCTGTATAATTTCCGCTTAAATTCTTCTCTATATTTAGGGGGTTTTTCAGCTGTTTCATGGGGTTTTTTTGGTTGGTTTTGTTGTTGCTTGATATTTGTTTTTGGTGGTTTTTGTTTTAGTTTGTTGGGGTTTTTTTCCTGCTTGCTTCTATGTTCCAGAGAGATACCTGATCCTTTTCTTCAGAGATTCAAAAAGCAGGGGATAAGAAAATTCTGACTACTTGTTACATTTTGTCATGTTCAGGAATAACTCCAGTTATTCATTGATGATGTAGGGCTGTGATACAGACAGACACAAGGAAGATTCAGATTGCTTTAAGAGAACTGAGTTTGATCCTTGCTCTCCTGCAACTGGCACTAAATCCTCCATCACCTCCTTTATGAACCATTGACGTACAAAGTTGCCATAAGGTAATAGTGCAAAAACTATTTTCAGCCTGCCTATTTTTTCCCCCTGAAATGTGTTGAGTCACCAGGCTGTTAAAGGGGTTATGGGTGACTGCCCTGGTCAGGAGCCAGGTGGCAAACAGAGTCTACTACAAAGTCTTAGAAAATGGAACAAGTAAAGCTGAAATGCATATATAAAATAGTATGTGAACACAAAAATAACATAGTCATAGCAAAAAAAAAAGTTCTTTTGCACAGTAGGGCAGGGATGAAAGTTAGATAAGAAGAGGAGAGACAGTTTGTGTCAGTTCTGAAATAATAGATCCAGGGATAAACAGATCTTTCTGAAAATGCACAATTTTCAAATGACAATGTTTGAAATGAGGAGAAAAGTGACACTTGTAGACCTTCCATAAGATGCAATAGATCCATAAAGAAAGCGCAGAGCTCATTGTCCTGTTGTCTGCTTCTTCAACCACACAGGTGAGAAGATTTAATTAGGAATCAAGTGCCAGGAACACATTTGTGTTTTATATGCAAAAAGCATTGCACCACAGAAACTTACAGGCTCTGTACAATGTCTGATTTTTGTAACCGCACAAAGAGGCAAAGTCTGACAGCCCAGGTCACCATCAGCCTTAGTGGTTAATATACACTTTCGACAGCTCCTTTCTTTTCATTCTCCCTCTCCCCTTTACTTCCTCCAGAAGCAGGAGTGAAGCCAGTCTTACAGCTCTGCTCTGTGCCATGAGTCTCCTTCCCTCAGCAACCTGATACTGTAGGACCTGAGACCCTACCAACAATGCAGTACAAGTAGATTGCACCACACAGAAGTCAGAACTAGCATCCAAACGCTCAAACACAGCAATAACAAACACAGAGGTCGTTCAGGAGTCCTTATATAATTTTGTCATTTGTTATTTTCTATTTTTTATATGGAGATTATACTGAAAGACAGAAAATAATAGAAAATATTAAAATAGGACATGTAGTGAAATACAAACTTAAAATCATGTATTTTTCAACATTGTTGAAGAAAATTACTGTTCTGAGAAGTGCCATTTTCTAAAAAAGAGGTTCTCTCTGACTTAAATGTCTCCACACACAATTCCATCCACCATTTGAAGTTTAAACAGAAACAAACACAAATGAAGGTGATATTAGTTGTTTACTATGAAAAATAGTATTCTGAAGATATCAATGGATCCAATTTAGCAGCTGAAAAACAGAATGCACTGCCCTTCAAAATAGAAGACTTTTCTGAAAATTCAACCAAAATAATTCTGTCTATAAGCAGAGCTCTTTGCACAAAGACACATTAGGTTTTCCAGCTGAGATGCATTAATATTTTAGTCAAGTCTTTTGTGGCATTTAGTGTAGCATGTATAATGCAGCATTTGAAAAGTTGCAGGACTCTCTCAGGATCATAATTATTTCTGTAATTTTGAAACCTGGTAGGATATGGATAACTGCAGTAATTATAGGCCAATTTTCTTAATTAATGCAGTCTGCAAAATACTCACACAAGCAATAGCAAAAACGATTAGAATTGATTCCTACCAAAATTAATTCATATAAAACAGACACTCAGACAATAACATAAGACTCTTCTTTGACCCCATTAATGAAATTTACAATGAAAGTAATGACATGATAGATATAATGCCAGCTAGAGCAAAGGGGCCAAATTTAAAATTTAATAGTGTAATATGATTTTACCAGAGTAAAACCATAATAATGCAATGGAAAAATTAAACTGATTTTTCTGGAAACATAATTTCCTAATTAGTTTAAGCTGCTACTGATATAAAAGATATATATCAGCACAACAATATTCTGTGGCTTTTGGTTTATTTTTGTCAAATAAAATGAACTAAACAGAAATTTCTGTTACCCTTGCCAGTTTTCAGTCACAATCAATACAAAGTTTTAAAAAAGTCTCATATAAAAAAAAAACCTTAAGGAGTATTAAAAATTTGGAATAAGGATTATAATTTGTCACAATCCCTGCAACACAACTGAAATGACCTCACCAGTTCAGATCTTTAGTCTCAAATCTGAATTCCATTAAAACCAACAGGAAAAAAATAAAAACGAAACAAAACCTTGCAATAATTCTGGAGGATATTTTGATCCGAATGAAAACTAATATGCCCTAATTTATTTAGGAACTACTGTGAATATGATTATCGCTACTCGTTATGGACGCTTATAATATCAGAAATAACTGATATCTAGTGTTATTATTTCCAAAAAGCATGGAAGGAAATTGAAGTAATGACACATGAAAATATCTAAGAAAGCAAAACATTTAAAGTTACTTGCTGACTTTCTTTTGACATCATTTGCTAAGAAACATAGCAACATCTCCAATTCTGCATCAACAGATACTATGTTATATTAGAGCAAAAAAGTTTCTGGGAAAAAACAAAAAAGGTCTTCAGAGTGCTTGAGAGGTTTGCCAAAAGAGGAACAAAACCATCAGGATAATGATTACTTTTTTGAATTTTTAAAATATCTTTATAATTTTTATATTAAAAAGAAGGTTTTATTCATATTAAGTTTCCTCTCTCTTACTTTAGACTCTGATACAATCAAGAGCAACGTGTTAGGAAAATTTATATAAACTATTATATTTGTAAACAAAAAGATAACAACTATTGATAGAATCCTAGAACAAGCCTAAAATGGAAACACATCCAGAGATCTGGTATTAGCTAGGACAGATGGGTTCCACTCTCTTGTATTTTTCAGAGTTAAGCTGGCAGGAAATGAATTTAAAGTGAGTTCAAAATGCAGCTTGCAGTTATGCAGAACTAGTAACGTATAAGTTCATAATCCTACCCACCAAGCACAGTCTGCCAGCAAAGCTTCAAGATGTTTAGAGATCAGAATTTTGTCCTGAATTGTAACTTAGGGTCCTGGATAATCAGCTTCTGACCTGTGCAGACCTCTAGTTGCCTCCTCAGCTCAGGGAAAACTTTCAAGCTGCAGGGGAAGGCAGGACTTCTGAAAAGTTCTCCTCAGAGCAGCTCTGTAATAATAAGAACAACACTGTCTTGGAAAGAGATGAGCTCAACTCAGCTTGTATCCAGCCAACAATATAGGTTTAAAAAGGTCCATGCACTTTCTTACTTGACAGAACTTGGTCATTTAAGCTAAACAGATACAAGACATGGCTTCATGTGACATAGCACAAGCCTCCAAGACCCAGCTGCCAACCTAGTTGCAGAAGTTGCAAATGACCTGTATAATAACATGCCTACTGAAACCTAACGTATTAAGTCTACTTAATTTTATTCACCTAGGAGAAAAGAAGGCTGAGGAGTGACCTTATTGCAGTCTAAAACCTACTTCCTCAAGCGGGCCAGCAGAAGGGGAGGTGCTGATCTGCTGTCTCTGGTGACCAGTGATAGGACACGTGGAAACGGAATGAAGCTGCATTAGGGGAAGTTCAGATCAGACATTAGGAAAAGGTTTTTCACTGAGAAGGTGGTCAGTCATTGGAACAGGCTCCCCAGGAAAGCAGTCATGGCACTAAGCCTGTCAGAGTTCAAGGTGTGTCTGGATAATGCTCTTAATCATATGATTTAATTTCAGGTAGTTCTGTGAGGTTCACGCTGCGAACCTCATGGGTCCCTTCCAACTTGAGATATTGTATGATTCTACTTGTGCCCACACAGATCGACTACTGAACCAACATCAAATAATTTTTTCTGCCTGTTGCAACCATATGTGCATAATCTCATGTATTTTAGTGCTACCTGACTGCTTTTCCAGAGACCTAACAGTCAGATATAAAAAAAAATAAAATTAAAAAATTAGCATCTTTCCAGGCAACATAAGATTCAAAGAACTATTAGATCCTGTAAGAAAGTTAGAAGAAAGAAGTTCCTATTACAAATCTCACAAGATCACAAAATATCTTGTTCTCTTACTGTCTTTTGTCTGTTCATAAATTATGACTGAAATAGCTAAGTACTGGTAAATGTTGTAAGAAACCTCTGAAAAGACAGATTAATGTCAATATCAAAACAAATAGCTAAAAGTGCAAAAAAACTGTAACACAAAAATGCAACATAACCTTTTATTCCTGAGTATGCAATGCATTAATACAACTATAAAATAATAAATGTCATGTGATTTAGAGCTTTCCTGTCTCCTGCACAAAAATGATGTCCCTCAGTTTGCAAGCTTTATCTGAAAAGAAGTTACCTCGGGTATATTGCATTTTTCTATTTGATAGAACTCAAGACCTGTGACTATTCAATTATCCTAGGTAAGAGACAAGTTGTTATGGTTTAAGGGTTACCAGCCTGAAAGGGAAGGACAGGTGGTGTCTGTAGGACCCTGGAGGGTCAGAGATCAGTACTGTTCCCTCCCCTTTCCGGACACAGTCTATAAGAAAACCGAGGTTTTCGCAGGCTTTTCCTGGCTTTCCTGGGCTGCTTGCTATCGCATCTCAGGAACGGCTGGGCCTAGCTCCACGTGCTCGGCAGCATCCACCACCACCCGCGCCCGGCACCACTGCGGTCCCTGGTGACGAGTCACAGCAGTCGCAGCGGCCACGAGGCACTGCTTGGACACTTCCACTCGGGACTACTGGGATCGGGTTTTGTATGCACTTAAATATCCTTTGTCCCTTATTAATTTCCCTTATTCCTTCCCCCTGTTATTTTTTTTTCATTAAACTTGTTACAGTCTTAACTTCCAACTTTGTGCGAAGCATCTTTTTTTTTCTCTATTCCGTTTTTCTTAATCCTCCCCCTGGGAGGGTAGGGGCCAATAGAGAGAAAATCCTGCTCTCTCTCTCTGACCCTTAAACAGAGACACAAGTTTAAAAAATATGGCGTACATCTCTATCGAGTCACATGGAAAATTTGCTGTAGGTGATGTTCAAGCTATTGCAGCTCCACTTAACTTCTGGTAAGGACAACTCCAGTGTTAGCCAGATGTAACAAAGCACCATTCCCCAAAGAGCTCTGTTCCCACATGGCATCCACAAAACATTGCAGAGGAATGGCTACAGCCACTCTCTTCTTTTTGTATGAATTCACTGACCATAATACATTTGTAAAAAAAGTGCAAATTTACTCTGTAGTCCCATTCATAGGCAAATGCAATTTTCTTTTGCCAGCCAAAATGAAAATATGACATCTATTCAGCAAGAAAAGTGTTCTTTCCAAAAATATCTTACACATTGTTCATTAATTTTTAAAAGGCATGCAAAGTAAAAAGGGGAGGAGAGTTTCAATTTCCATTTAAATACAGTACTATTTTCCCTATGTACATTTATTATTTACTTCTTATGTCTTTATATTTAAAAAAATAAAACAACTTTAATTGCTTTAACAGCTTTAACTGATTGTCTTTCCTGGTGAATAAAGTAAGTCCATTCTTGTTTGTAAAACACGATCTGACTAGCTTTTTTGTCACTTGCACAGCATTGCTTTATCTCACTTGTGCTTGTTTTCCATCTGGAAATTTTTCTGTGTAAGTTTTGAGGAACTGATATGTTTACCTTGTATTTCCAGATGTGCAAGTTACCCATATGATACTTATTACATAGCTATTAGCGTCAAACTTTTAACCAGTGGCTGCCATTCATCCAGAAACATCTGACATACACACACTGTAGTTGTAGGACAACAAAGGTACATCTGATATTCTCTGAAAATGCTGGATGTAATGGCCATAATCTGTGTCAATGTAGATACAGAGTAGGTCTGATGCTTCAAGAAAGCATTGGACTTCTTCACACATGATAAACAACAAGTTGTGGTCATCTAGGAGATTCTCAATCAATATATGGAAACTCTACTCATGCTTCAATAGATTTGGAAGGCCTGATATCAGATGTAGCTATATTTCTGTATTCCCTATTCATGGTAATTCCTTGTTCAATGCTAATATAAAGATTGCTTTAGTACAAACTGTGGAAACCATATAATATATTTGAGTTTGGCTAATAATATGGGAACTTGTTCTAAACTTACTCAATGGTCTATAATTATTTACTATTAAAGAAGATTGGTGGGCTTTTTTAAAGATTTGTCTGTCAAAGGGCAGAGAAATAGGTTTGCTTGTATTTCACACTATCATCTAATCTTGCAGGGAGAGCATTCCGCAGCAAAGAAAAGTATTTGTTCAAATTAAGTATTCAGTACTTTATCTTAAGGAAAACATAGGAGCTATCTCCCAGTTCTTTGTCAAAGTTTGAAAAAGTTTCGAAGAAACTTAAAACATTAAAACTCAAACATTAAAAACAATCTCCACAATTACTATTAATATTTTCAGATGAAGGCCATGAGGCACTATTATGCAAACTAAAAATAAGGAGTCAAGGAAGTAAAGGAAATTCAGTCACAAATCCTGTGCTATTTGCTTCCAGTAGTTCCGGAACATTGCCAGCTCCGAGCTGCTGGAAACAAACATTGGGATGCTCCTGTGCATACTAACTCCTATGGACTATGCTAACAGGGTAGTGAGCACATTTTAAAATGCCTTGGAAGTGCATTAATAAATAAAAAATCTTATGCAGTAAGATACTGTCTTTGAAAATTCCCAGGCTTGCCGAATCATCTTGACAGCACATCATGCCCTGTTACACTGGCATATTAGGTAAGGCTGAATGCCAAAATAAGAATGCATGACAGGCCAATTATCCTGGCCCAAGTGTCCTTTTAACTTTCAGTATTTCTCCAGTATTACCAAATGTTAAACCAAATAAGAATAAAATTGCACTGTTACTTGAGTGCAACCACAGAGGATCTTGTAGTTCACACAATTTAGAATTTATTTTAAGAGTACCAACTTTGCATCGAACACCAAAGCCTGACTACGTATTTCAAGTTTTGAATGTACATGAAGCATGGGCTGATTAAACTAATTTCAATCATGATTTTTTCTCTGAGTAGAAAACTCATAAAATATTTACCAGAGAAAGCTCATCCTAGTCACAGCTCAGAGAACTCATGATGTTTTTCAAAAAGTTTTGAATATGCTTTGTTTCTGCAGGAGTGAGGTGATAAGTGAAGATCTACCAGTAAAGACTGACTTAATTCTAGCTATCTCTAGGGTGGTTTTATGATGCTTTAATAGCATTTCCTACATTAATTCCGTCCCCAGCTTGTTCTCAGTCTGAAAAAATTAGTCTCTATTCACCGGCATTTTGCCCTAACATTCTCAGCCACATTTGACAAGGCTGACCAGCAGCAGGATTCTTTTTCTAGCTCCAATGGATGGTTCAGGGACCATTCAATTAAGTGGGAGTTTGTTACTATCAAAATACTTGCTTGCTACAGCTATCTACATTAGAATCTATGCCAGTGCCAGATAATCTGACAATCAGACATATGACTACTCATCACCATCACTATGGTGATGGTTTTCCATTTCTGCCTTTTTAACTGTGAATTTTCCATCGATCCGCTTGCTCTTTCTGAAAATTAATCACTTACATAGGAATACTGATAACATGACAATTTTGACTTCTGAAATATATCATGAATGAACACCCCCGAAATATATGTGCAAGCAGAGATACTGAAGCCTGAAAATTTCTTTTATTAATATTCAAATAATAATGTTTTAAAAATTTGTAGGCTTAATGAATGCACAAAGATGCAAATGTCAATGACATAAACTGAAATTGTATTTATATGTAAGTTGAATTAGGTTTTCAGATAGGAAATGACTGAGATGATTTGAAGATTAGTCACTAGCAACAGTAAGCTACAACAAACAAGAAAGACTGAGCAAATAGTAATTTTTAAGACTGATGACACAATAACATCTCTATAACTTCCTGTGTTTTAAAGTTTATAATAAATGAAATTAAAACAACCACCTCCTTACCTTTGCCAATATGTATTTCTTAGTAGTAAAATTAATGCAGATAACATTAATGAAAATTACTATTATTAAGTTGCTCAGAGATATTTATTTTTTTAAAACTTCATTTACCATGTTCTCAGGTTGTTCAAAATAATTTTTTCCATTTCCAAATTGAGGTATATTGATATATATCTGATACAATATAAGTAATGCTCTCCTAATAACTGGCATCTTCAATATTTCTGAAGCAGTTTGTGTCTTAGGATACACATGTATCTGCTCTGGAATTCCAAAAGAGTTTTCTAGGAAGAAGTTGGTCATTAGTATGACTGAAAACCTGAAACCATGAAATTTAATTTATTTTAGATGAAAAATTGCTGAGCTTCTGTTTAGCAAAACAAAAACCTGAAAATAGACAATAGAAATGTTTGTTCTGCCTTACCTATAGGGAAAAATACTCAGTTGGTAGCACTTAAACAATAACAAGGGCTACTTAGTTAAATCAGCAACACTGGATAGCATTGATATGCTTGCAGTATAGGTTCTCTTATATGCAGTCAAACTGGATAACATAAACCGGAAATGCTTTCCTTAAAATTTTAAAGGTTTTTTTCCTGTTACCTAAAAATAGACAGAACAGACTAGACAGAATGGACTACGAATTCCTGTTTCAGAAATCATAGCACCACAGTCACTGTTTTCACCCTCAAATTTCTGTAATCATGCTTGTTTGCAAACTGTCATTATCATTTGCTACAGTCCACAGGAAGGAGATGAACAGGAGTAAGTGTCATTGATATCCACTTGATCTGCCACCCAGAATAGTTTGGAGTTGGAGTTTACAGGAATACTTACAGAATCAGTCTTTCTAGCTAATTTTTTCCACTCTATGAAGTAAGATTCTGTATAAGTTCAGCATATGTTTTAGGTACATTGCTGAACTGGACTTCCAGGTTAGCTTGCTAGCAGGGAGTGTGTGCATCTTCTTGCAGCCATTCAGTCTTTTCTGACAACAGCTGTCAGTTCAGTGTTCTGAAATATCAGACATAACAACATTGTCCAGCATGCACCTCCATTTTAATGTTAACAACAGACAATATTTCAAGATCAGTTACATCTGTCTTCATAACAGCAACATATATGTATTAAGATACATAACAAGTTTCCACTGTACTAATGACTTTTAAATGTTAAATAGAAAATATTGCTTGAGGTAGTTTCTCTAAGCATATTTTTGGAACAGCTGCAATTGCCTTCAATATTTGGAAACAAGAATGATCACAAATTGTCACTTCTTCAGAACAGCCTGCCATGGGAAAACTGCCAGTGTTCTTTACTATAATGAAAAATGACCGAGCATTTAAAATTATGATTAACTACTCAGTACTATTAATTAATAACATTAACAGCTGTAGATCTACTACTTAGGTTAAATTCATAGCATGTCATTGATAATGTGCTAGCAAACATATTAATGCCTAAAGACATAGATTCAAGGTTTGCATTTCTTAATCAACTTGACAATAGAAAACAAAGATCAAATGTTTCTTTCTGCATTATTACAGCTGAACCCAATACCAGTATGAGCATCGTTCCACTTGGAAATCCAGAGAATGATTTTTCACCCATAAAACAATGATTTTTAATCTATAAGACAATAATCTATGTCAGTTGGTTTATGGCAAGCTGGGCTCTTGTAAATTCTCTCCATCTAAATTCATTAAGAGCTCAGATATCAAACTGAGCAGCAACACACAAGAGTGAGGTCTCTTACTCTCTCTCTGTAGCACAGACCGCAGTTGTTTCTGCAGTGGTTAAAAATGTATGCAGGACATACACACACTCACCACCAGAGACTTCAGCAGAACCTGAAGCTTAAAAAGCAAATAACTGTACTACCTCCAAGCTAAAACTCATGATACAAAACCTGTCAACTCCTGTCTTCTGGCTCTGAACTGGAGCCAATACTCCGTCTCCACACTGAATACTCCAAGAGCTGAACTGGAGTCTCTCTCATGTGTTTACAGAATTCTTTGTGCCCAGCCTCAAGCTATCAGCAGGGACAGTGGGATGCATACTCATTGCTTAGCTTCTTTCTTTCCAAGTAGTCTTGAGAAGTAAGAATTGGGTGTTTTGAGTCTGTTCACTGTTCAATGACTGAAACCGCATTTCTTCTTTTTCTGTAAAGCACTCTGAAGGGAAGGCCTTTTATGAAAAAAAGATACAATCCACACATTCTCCATTATCACAGTGTTAAAAGAAGTTAGTGAGTTATAGTAACTTCTTTGAAATATTGGCATTGACAACTACAGTCAAAGGAATACTCTGGCCTGTGAACAGTAAAGTACCCACTCCACCACGTTAGAGTTACTTTAATACACACTTATCCTAGTCCTAGTATGTATTTCTAAATATTTTTCAGTGTTTATTTTCCTCATGTTCTCTGTAGAAATAGTGCAATGGCAACTTTGACAGCCCAAAGTCTCACAAGCTTAGGTGGTTTCAGTATGATGTTCATTTGTCACTTCTTTCAAATACCAGGTGCCAGATGGTTCTCTGGCCATTGTATTCAGATAGTCAAGTGATAAGTATTTTTGCTTTAGATTCCTATGGAAAAGATGTCATAGTAGCATATAATCATATATCTGGTAAAGAATCTTAGAGAATGAGGGGCTCTTAGAATCTATCAGAGCTATCAGACTTGGTCCAAAGGAGCCAGAAAAGACCTGATATTTTATACCATTTTTGTGTTTTGTTTTCCAGTTTTTCAAGGTCTCTTAGTAGAAACAGTTGGAATTTTATCCAACTATCATTTATGGCAGCAGACCAGCTATGCAAAGCAGCATTTATGGGTTTTTTAGCCAAAATTATATTTAAAGAAAAAGAAAACATATTCAGGAAGGGTTAGTGGTAATTCTCAAGGAAGAAAGCCTCAGAAGCAGGAGCAGCAGCCTAACACACTAAGCAAAATACTGGGATTCCCAGTACCAGATAATCTAATGCTGTTGAACCTGTTCAGCAACCAGTTGGAAAAAAAATCAGAACTCATGTCTAACAGATCTAAAAAAAACCCAACCAAACTAAAAATCAGACTTTTTACAGAATTTTTCCTTGAAGAATATGAAAAAGTACTATTATTAGCAACATGAGAGAAGTCACCTCCAAAAGATATTTTTTACTTAATACTCATTATAATCTGTGAACTATGAATACAGAAATATGTTTTGCCTTTTATGAATTATTTTGTTTGCATAGATTTAATAATTATAAGTTTGGGAATGAAGAAGAATGTTACCCAAAGACCACAAATGAAAGTATGCAGAATTATGCAGCACAGGCATTCGTCTTTGCAAATTTTTATAAGACAAAGACTGAACAGCCTGTTTCAGGTGGTGAAACATACTCTCACAGATTCCTTCTGGCAGAAGTGTCATAGCGGAGTAAATCGTGCAAAAACAATCCTCTTTCAATATCATTTAGAGCACTACTAATGTACTGTGAAAGAAACTAGCCTGAGGTATTTGCACACTTGCATAGCATTCAGGAAAGCTCATCAGTGGATGCTGTTGCAATTTTCCCCCCTTCTGAGGTGGTAATATCTAGCCACACAGTTACCACAATTTATAATACAGGGAGTTAGCATAAAAGCTAGCTGACGTAGCAGAACTGTCAAGGGTTTATTTCACCCTTTTAAAGTCTCTGAAATTATGGAAAATAAGATGGGGAAGTAAAAATCTCTCATGTTTTTTGCTGCAGTCCTACACTACCATTGGTGACATACACATAAACAGAAATAGAGTAAATTTACTTTCAGAGACCTGCAACATGTATAAGTCAATGTCCTGCTGATGCATAAAATCTGTGGCTGACATTTAGTTTCGTAAAGCTGCCCCTACAGTATAAACTTTGTGTTATGCATTACTTCTTGATATTTGAAGTTGAACACAAAAGTTATATGGCTCCATGTTACTACTAGTGCAGCAGGCAGCTTGAAATCAGAGATGTGGGGCAGATTTTCTCTTCTTCAGGTAATGATTTTTAGATTTCAAGTGATGGCCTGCACCCTGCTGTAACTATCATGTGAGCGTTTTTTTAAGGCATAAAATGAAGTAATATTTCTCCACCGTTTCTATTTCTCTGGATTTCTTAATTCATAGGTATCACTTATGACTGTTACTTAAATCATCAACTGATTGCATATTGGGTTTTTCTGTGAGGGGTTTTTGGTTTTGTTTTGGTAATGGGAGAAGGGCTATGGAGATAGCCCTTTCAGAAGCTATGTGAAAAGTTCCTTCCTTTCCAATGTCAGACCCACCTCTGACTAGAGCCACGCCAATCAGTGCCCCTGCAAATTCAGGTATTTAAGGGGAGTGCAGGGCACGTTCTCTCTCTCTCACCGGCCCCGACCAGTGTGATCCCAGACACGAGTGGCATGGCCCCAGCTTGTCCCAGCCAGGCTGGGCCAGCCTGACCTCAACTTAAACTTAAGCCCTGCTGCAGCTCCAGCCCAAAAGAGAGAGCTGGGAACTCTTCAGAACCATCAGAAGGGACCTGCAGTGGAGAAAGGAGTGGGACCTGAGAAGAGCTTTAAAAAATACCAAAGGTCGGTTGAAGAAAGAAAGGAGAAGGGATATGGGAAGGGCACAGAGCCAGTTTCCCCTGCAACCCATACACCACATCGACCAACCTGCAACCTGTAGAAGTTCACCGATTGGGGCAGAGCCACATGAGCAGGTAGCCGTCCTTGAAGACGCCGTGACTCCAGGCAGTGTGTGCTGGAGCAGTTCGTGTGTGAGGGAACTGTGACCATGGGCAGATCCAGATTGGAGCTTTGTGGACTTGGGCTGAAGCAGTTTTTGTGCGTGAGGGAAACTGCAGCTGTGGGCAGACCCATATTGGACTTCTGTGGACATTTTCTCCCATGGGAAGGCCACCACATGGAAGCAGAGAGAAAGGCTGGGAGGAGTCCTCCCCTACCCCCTGAGGAAGAAGTGGCAGAGACTGCACGGCATGAACTGACTGCAACCCCCACTCCCATACCCCCTGTGCCCTGGGACAAAAGAGGGGAGGTGAAGAAACTGGCAACAAAAGCTGAGCCTGGGAAGAAGGGAAGAGGGGTGCGGGGAAGGTGTTTGTCTTTAAGATCTGTTTGTATCTCTCATTGGTCTACTCTGATGTTGTTGGTAATAAATTAAAATTGTTTTGTTTTTTCTCCCTATGATGAGTCTGTCTTTTGCTTGTGACCTTTTTAAGTGGTGAGAAGCCCTCCCAGTCCTTATTTTGACTAGTCCCTTTCTGGGGCATCATGGTGCTCAGTTACGCACTGGACCTAAACCATGATAGATTGTGAGCCCTGGCAATCATATTCAATGGCTGAGCCCTCTATTTTTCCCTCACTTAAAATTATTGTTCAGAATGATAGGCAATGTGCTTGAAGATGCAGAACTGACTTTCATGGATCCATAAAGGTGTTAAAAGACTCTAGTGAGGAGCATGGATCTGAGTCTGTTTTTATGTCTACAGCAATAAAATCAAAGCAACTGGAGGATCTGTGTAGTACAGTACAGATACACATTCTTCACTCTTCATCTCTATAACAATGGGTCAGCCAAATCCTTCCACCCAGAGGTCTATCAGTTTCTCCACAATATCTACACAAAAGAGGGAAAGACATATACTCACTAGCTATTCAAAATGATATGCCAGTTTAGCTTGCATGAGATGCGCAGCTTTAAGCTTAGAAAAGGAAACTACCTTTGCTTCATTACGTAATGAACTGTCTCTGACTTTCTCCCCATGAAAAACAACACTAAGTACGTACTGTAACCATTTAGATTTCCAGAGGAAGCCACTGCAAGCACCTTTAAGAGATCTTCTCAAGGAAAAATCATAGGTATTCTGGATCCTTATGGCATTTTTCATTCTTCCATCTCACCTGGGACAAAAGGAGTCCTATTTGGTATTTTAATTTTTTTCTTGTCCAGGATTAAAAGTATTATGTGAGCAAGACAGTATTTTCTTACTAATTAAAACCATTGTCTTAGTACTAACCTTCAGCAGGCTCAACAGGAAGTAGTAGTTATCAGCGAGAAATCTTCATGTGAAAAATCTGCCCCACCTAGCAAAAAGCAGTGAGAAAAAGGATTTGGTGTATTAATCTTTCTATACAACAATAATGCAACACAATCACTTGTGTAGTTATACTGAAAATACTAACAAAATGAAACAGAAGTTTCACATTTTACCCCTTAGACCCTTTACCTCCATGTCAATAATCAATGCCAGAATACAAAAATTAATTATGTTTTTAGTAGACCAGACTATGTACCATGAACACATGGTGGATTTTCACAACCATTTCCAAAATAAATGTTTAAAAGAACCAAAGGTTTCTTTATAGCCAGCTGAATAAGAGACAAGGCTTCATTGCTGTCTGCAAAACAACAGTTATCTCTAGGTTACTTGATAGTAAATAACTACATTGATATAAATAATTGAAAACCCTAAACCTTCATCAAAAGAAAGAGGGGGGGTGGAGCAATGTGCTTTCTACCAAAGCATTCTTCTTATGACTTACAGAACAATAATTTTTTTTAAAAATCTAGCTTAAATTTTTATTATTTCTCATGAGGTGATAACAACAAAAAAGGAGAGAACAGGAGGAAAAAAACCATAGAATTTAAAAGTCAGAGGTCTTTTTTGATATGCTATTTACTAAGTTGCTAAAATTATTAACTGGATAGATACAAAAATAAAACATAGTCTGAAACAGATTGTTACACACATGCTTAAATAACACTTAGAAGCAGTTACACCTCACTCCACACTAGAAAAAAAATATTTTAGAATTTTGTTCTATTTTTCTTAAGCTAATTTCACATGCAAAATCCATACTTTATTATTAGTAGCATTTCATGCAACTCTTTATAGAAAGAGTATAATTTTACTTTTGTGTTCTGTTGCTGATGAGGGAAATTATTGATATAGTATGCAAATGTCAAAAAGAAAAAGTTCTCTTTTTCCTTCTGTTTAAGATTTGTTATTGAAAGCATATATAAGTCAGAAGCAATGGTAATTCATTGGGTTACTAGAAAGTGTATTGAAGTGTTAACCTTGAGGTTTGAGAGCAAAATGAAGGATATTAAAAGTTCCAAAGGTAGGGAAGAGATAATATATGCTCAAATGTGTTTTGTATTTCATAAAAATCAATTTCTACATTTAGTATAATTTACATAAACCTGCATATAAAATACTATATATATTATATATATATATATTCCATATGTATATTATATTGACAAATGGCACATTTTATTACAGTTTGAGAATGACAGTATGGGGGAAAAGGATTGTCAAAAATATATATATGAGAAATATTTTAGTTTGCTTATAAACATGAATGAATGTTCTTTGAAAAATTCAGAAGAAGTTTAGGCCTCAGCTAGTGGTTTGAAAGCAATTCTGACAATTTGTCCAAAGGATAGGACAAGCCTCCTACAGACAGTAATTGTCAGCCCACAGCTGTGCTTGAATCAAAGCTTCAGGCCTCAGCAGTCAGCATCTGAAATATGGCAGGGGAGAAAACTTCAGTCTGCCATAACATTTAGAGTCAATTTGAACTTGACTTGACCTATCTCATCAACTCCGCAGGTATTAGCTGTTTGGCCAGCTGATTCCCTCACCGCATATGCCATTTTACCTTGCAGCACTGTTATAAGGTTAGAGCAATTCAGAGTTACTGGTGTCCTTTGCAGCTAACAGGGCAGGATGGAAGTCAGGAAATATGCTGTGCTTTAACATTTATCTGCGATGCATAAAAAGTGCGTGTGCTGTCACAGGTAACTTCAGTATGATCAATAGGGACTCGTTAACTCTTGTTAATCAATGTTAATGTTAGTTCTGGAATAAAATTCTCAGAACTCTTTGACATATCCTCTCATCTCAAATTTTCCTTTCGTTGGATGTAGCATTATACATCCCAGACCTTTCCTTACTAAGAATAGGAATTTATCACAGCACTGACAAGTGAATCTGTGAGAAGCAGGACCAGAACTGTGGGTTTCTATAGATTTATGTCTCATGGAGAGTTCTCTGGCATATAAAATCACACAAGCTCTGACTGAACTTTTTAATATCTGAAACATTCACAATCTCTCTCTACATCTGACATTCAGCAAGAGGTAAAACACTGAAATCTGTCTTCTTTATTTTCACAGGGTTTGGAGAAACACTCTTCCTTAGGATAGTTTGTGAAATTTCAGAAACAAGTGATCATGATTTAAACTCACTTAAAAAAACCACCCAAAAACCAAAAAAGTATCTTGCTGAAGTACACAGACTTTAGAAACTAGTGCTGTCACAAGTTTAGCAAGTATCATCTGAAAAAAGAAAAATAGTGCTCTGATATACAGAAGTCACTGTAGATTATTTACAAGATATGCAAAGAAGAGATCATGCTGAATTAGGGGGGGGGGGGAAAGAAACTCACACTCAATTAAAAGAGCAGCCAAATTAAAAGTTTATAATGAATGGCAGAAAGGATAATAATGTTAATGAATGTAAACCATGAACTACAAATTGTAGAAAATTGGTAATGTAAGCATAGGGACAGAAGAGAAAAACAGCACAAATGACATAATGTGAAGAGGATATTTTGAATGTACATTTAAAAAACCAGTAATCCTGATAAATGCATGAATATATTCCACAACAAAAAGAGTGGATAAAACCAGGAAGAACTAATCATTTCTATTGTGTTCTAGAAAAGAGGTGTGGGAGGGAAAAGCCAAGTCTTCAATCCTAAGAACATTTTTTAAAAATAGGCTATTTTGCAGTCCAAACCAGGATCAACTGTGCCACACAATTCTAGACACTCATTTCTAAAACTCAGAAATAAAATTAATCTTCTAGTATGGGAAAGACCATATATTTGTAGCATCTTTATTCATCCTTGTGATCTCCTAGCCTGTTA
This sequence comes from Mesitornis unicolor, assembly GCF_000695765.1. NCBI lineage: Eukaryota > Metazoa > Chordata > Aves > Mesitornithiformes > Mesitornithidae > Mesitornis > Mesitornis unicolor. The sequence continues at coordinate 20,980 of NW_010199837.1, forward strand.
ACTGCCTTGCTTAAAATAATTTAGCATTAAAATCATTTAACCTGACTACTTACATTCTCATATCTGAATGCAGAGACCATTCTGCCATTAATTAAACCCAGTTTCTAGTTATTTGGCTTGCTCATACACTTACAGGAGAGTAAAACTAACATTATATGTTAAACTGATATAATATGTAGACTGGGAGAACCACTACAGCTTTCCTTCTTGTGCCATCTGGAGGTCATCTTTCTCAATATTTTTATAAGAAATATTTCTCTAGTAAACTACTTTTCATTATCTGTAATACTTTCACAGCTATAGCTCTCAGCAACAGCTAATCTTATTACAGGTATTTCCAATCACAGTATCCTTTGAATATGATCTACAGTGACCCTGAGACCGTGGAGTTTAAGGGAAGTGAGCAAGACTGACAGCAGAATTATATTCCTGGGCTTCAGAAAAGCAAGCTTTAGCTGCTTCAGGGACCTGCTTGGCAGCATCCCATGGGAAACTGCCTCAGGGAGCAAAGGGGTGCAGGAGAGCTGGCTGATTTTCAAGGACAGTCTCCTCAGAGAAGAGGAATGGTCCTTTCCAGCATGCAGGAAGGCAAGCAAGCACAGCAGAAAGCCAGCATGGGTGAACATGGAGCTCCTGTCTGAGCTCAGACGGAGAAAAGTGGGTCAGACATAAGGTGGAAGAGCATCAAGAAAGCCAAAGGTTAGCTGGAACTGAAATAACAAAAGGAAAATGAGAAAAGGAAAATTAAAGATATGTGCATTAGTAGCAAAAGTAAATGTAAGGAGAATGTAGTAGAAAACCAGTATCACTTAACCCATTTAGACATACACAAGTCCCAGGTACCAGATGGGATACATCCATGGGTGCTGAAAGCACTGACCAATGTGATTGCAAGTCCATCATCTACTATCTTTGAAAGGTGATAGCAATTGAGGAGGTTGTGGTTGACTGGAAAGATGCAAATATGAGGGCTGGAGAATATGACCTATGAAGAAATGTTGAGAGAGTTCTGCCTTTTCATTCTTTTCATTCAGAGGAGAAGGCTTAGGCAATGAGATGGCTCACTTCTGTCTACAAACATGTGCTGTTGGAGGATACAGGGAGGCAGAGTCAGACTTTTCTTGGGGGTGCACAGCAATAGGAAGAGAGGCAGTAGACACAGTCCTGAACAACCTGATTTAAGTAGACCTGTTTAGAGCAAAAGGTTGCACTGGACAACCCTTCCAAATCAAATTAAAATTCCATGATCCTTACATATCCAAAGGAGAGCAAATAAACTTCTATTTCTACAACTGAGTTATCTAAATTTGCTCTTAGTCCTCTAACACACTACATTTTAGATAGTGATGTCCTCTATGATGTCTTTTGTTAATTACTGCAATCACTAAAGATTTACACCAGTGTTGTGGCTGAGATCATAACTTCCTTGGAAGTTTAATGCAGTTTGCTGCATCCTGTTGTACAAGAGGATGAACTCTTACCAACACTAACCATTCTGCAAAATTAAGTGTAATTTGAGTAGCTTAATGTTGCTCTAGTTTTCTAGAAGCTGCTTCTTTGCTACTTTCTAAGCAGTACTCCCAAATATTCAAATTTCTGTAACAGATTAATGTATAGGAGCTGAAATTTTAATGCTGTATATTAAGTTATGTATCTTATTAAGAAGCTTAAGAGATCTTAAACAGGAAGATTTTCCAATCTAGAGGAGACAGTCCCATGTTTCAAACTGTTCATAATTTGAACTACAAATGACTAAAGCATACTAAAAGACAGAAAGAGTAAGGTGGTAGGGAATGATAAAGCTTATAATTAAAGTAGATTATGTTTCCAGCTGATTTTGTTAAGTTTTGTTTATTTGATGTATTTGTAGAAAGATTAAAAATATGTGGTAACATTATTATAATAAATTCTGCTCTCATTTCCACTATTGCCTTTTGTATATTTAAGTTAGTGAGAGCATTGTATCACCTGCATGCTCTTCCATAATCAATGTAATAAGTTTCCAAAGGTGATATTTGCATAATTACACATGCAGAGCAACAAAGATAAATTACTGCATATCTAGCAGAAAAGTATCCTCTATTCATACCATTGCTCTGAACTGTTTGGCAGAACTAAATAGGAATGTAGTAGCCCAGATGTTGTTTCAATGACAGGATCATCTAAATTCAATGTAAATTTAATAGGTACCAACTATAGGAGTTGTTCTGCACTTATGCTTGTATAGCTGGCAGCTGTACAAGATGACATTTAGAAAGGAATGGCAGGCTTTAACAAACAAAAAATGTCAGGAAAAAAAAAGATGGTATGTTGGTTCTAGGTGGTAAAAGAGTTCAAAATCCTTAAGTAGTTTAGAATATCTTAAGAAGTTGACATAATGAAAGGACTTTTATAATGATGCTTTCTCTGAAGTTTACAAGTTTACAAAGAAATCCAGTCAGACACCTGAAGGAAGTTGAGCATGTAATTCTTTTTGGATGTTAATTCACTGCACAGTCAGCTCAGAGGATTAGAGTGCTCAAGGTTACTTAGTGTAGGCCATCAAAATGAAAAGCTGCACCTGAGAGCATCCATTTCCTCACAAATATTGCACTTTGCTGTTGGAGAGTCTTCCAGAAACATATCCTATGATTCTTTTTGCATGAATTATTCCAGTTCCTTCCCAATAACCTGTGAAATAACTTGTCAGTATTTCTGGACAGTTTGGAAGGTGATGGAAAAAGATGAGAACTGAAGTAATTTAGCTTGCCTTATCACTGGCAAGACTGAGTTACCCACACATGTAAAACGTTCAACCAAGTGCTAGTCATACAACACGTCACTGCTGAAGTTTGTGTGTTAAAAATCATATTATTTACTTGTCTTTTCATAAGGCTAGTGTATGTTCCAGTCTACACTGTGGCACTACATGTGAAAATAATTAAATATGCAAATATACTGTTGGCTAAACAGTTCACCCTTTCACTTCAGATCAGTGACAATATTGCATAAATCCTTAGAAACATAATGTTATCATCCAGACCAGAACAGTCAAACATATGTTTACAAACCTATATAGATACACGTGCACGTGTCTATAGTGAATGAAATATTTTAAAAGAATGGGATTGTTTTTAACCAACTGTTTTTGTAAAAAATGTAAGCATAGGGATATTTATGTGGTTAAATAAAAGCATACCTATCAGGCACACTATTGCCCTAAGCCAGCTCCTAGCCAGAGACTCCAAGATATATCTAACAGAGTGGTGTATCCAAATTAATAAACCCACTAACTGCTTGCAGCTAAGAGCAGTCTATGTTGCAGCATTGTCAGACTGAGCTTGTTTTGTTTCCTGGAAATAATTTTGTAGGTACTCTTCAAGAGTGAAGATGCTATGCTCAAAACCAGTGCCACACACTGGCATGTAATTGAATCTAATCTCTCTAAAATACTAAAAAAATAGCCACAGGTTAACCTGGTGTAAACAGCCATACTTTACTGAAATTGAGAAACTGGGACAGCGACAGAGATTCTTAACTAAAAGGGTCATCAGATGAAAACAACGAAAGATGGAAAATAATATATTTTCCCAACTGCATATACAATGGAGTAAATCAGTTATCATCTGTTCAGAGAATAATTTCATTGGGAAAAATAAACTCTAAAAAATGCATAAAACTGGTGTCATTGCATTAAAACATTCTGTTTATATGTAGACTTTACAAAGTTACAATATTCTAGTGTATCTGTTACATGTGTAGACCTCACTAGGAGACAGTAGGGTAGGTGCATTTTAGATTCAAGACTGAAATTTAGAGACAAGATTTGCAGAGTCTTTCCTCTTTTTATCTCAAAATGTTACTGTAATGAGCAGAAAGTTGGTAAAATTACTTGTAAACAACAAAAATAGACCTAATAATCTGTACCCTTTTGTATTCAAGGCTTTTCTGTCTTCAATTCTTCCCCTTTTCTCTTGTGACCCTTTTAAGAGGAACTGCACTTGAAACAATTTACAGTTCAAGGCAAATACCAAGTGTCATCTCACATCATTCCAGAATCTGTAGGTTATTTTAGTCGTATTCATGCTGTCTGCGATTCTCTGCAATCAGCAACTGTCATACATATGCCTCTATCCAACACACATATATGAAGGAAAATATAAACTATGGGACAATGCATCCCTGTTCTGACATACAAGATTATGTCCTCCACTACTGAAATTACCTCATTATATCCGTAATCTTCTCAAAAATGAAACAAGATAGAAAAAAAAAAACAAGCAAACAAAAAAACCACAAACATTTCCACCTTTCAAAACCTGATTCAATTATGTGGATAAATGAACTCTTAAAGTCTTCCCTGCAGATTTCTGTAAATTTAAACTTCTGTTTCTACACTGAAAAGCTTGTGTATATGGTTAAGCTCTTCCTTGAATAATGACATCCTTTTGTTTACTTTTCTAAAAAACTTGTTTCATTGAAATTTAGTATTCCAGTCACTGCAGCTCTTTCAACCTCTAAATGTTAGGATGCATTGCTAGAAAGAAGAAAATCACAAAACTCTGAAAATTAGAGTTGATTTGTGTTAATTCATCTACATAATTCACAGGGGAAAAAAATGTTCTTTGTTAGCTTCTTCACCAAGAAAAGATATACCTCATTAATTTTAAACACATCAATCTGAAAATGCTATCCATGTCAGATAGAATAATGACTGACATTACAGAGAACACAATAAACTGCACAGAAAATACAATCTCCCATTATTCACTGTCATGTGAATTTATGCTCATGTGTGTAAATACACACACTTTTTTATGCTATGAAATCTTTGAAAAGTAGAAGTCTTAAGAGTAACTGTGACATAGGGGAGAAGAGAGATAAAGAACATGGATTTAGATATTCATATAGAGACAGATAAAATACTGACTTTTGCATATTGTTGAAATAATTGATGCTATCATGCATTCACTGCTCACCCTCTGTCCACAGACCTAGACATCTTTCACAGAAAGCAATCAAGTTGGCCAGGTTTGATTTATTCTTGGTAAATCCATGCTGGCCTGTTCACACTATCTTCTTTTTTGCATTTCTGGAAATGACATCCATGTGACTGCAATGTTACATTATATTACTAGTATCAAATTGTTAAGTATATCAAGCTGTCTGATTTAATTTCTGAAAACTGATCATTTCAGAAGTTCATTCTTTTTTGAGGTTGTTACAACAGAAGTTGTCCTTTTGCTTTTTGTTTCATGTTATACATGGCATGGAATGACAGAAACAGCCTGGCTCTTTTTCTGATTAAAAGTTTAAACATCTGATTGAATGGATTGAAGCTTGGGAAACAAATAAACAGTAGTTTCACAATATATGCAGATGTCAGGTAGGTAAGCATTTTTTTGAAGATAACAGGTATCTAAACGGGTATTTTTAAAAGTCTGTCAACATATCTGTTAAAGCACACCTCCACGACACCTTTTTGTAGTCCCTATGGAGGCTTGTTCATCCCATTCAACATTAGTAGTCACATTGTGTTACTTTATTCATTGCAACTAATTTAAGCTGAAGGTAGAAACATCAAAGACAGGGGGATATGTGAAAAACACTAATTCTCAGAGAAGGGAAAAACAACATCAACAAAGTAAAACAAGATTTGTAGAGGTAAAAAGAATTAAGTACTATTATGAGGTATGTTATTCACCAGCATGAATAATACCAGTATGTTATTCACAGTCACTCTGAGACCTTTCCTCTGCAGTACCCAAGTTACATTTGCTGTTCTTAGAGCATGAGTCATTCTTCTTGCCTTGCATCAATATCTACCCATTTATTAATTTTTACCAAAAAAAATTGGTTGGTCGACCAACCATTTAATTTATATGAAGGAAGATCACACCTATAGACTTGACTTACTAAAGATTGTAAATTGTTATCAGCTTTGTATTAGCTATTACATCTCTATTTTTCTATTAATGATGCTTATCACTTCTCTGTAAATATAATCTTTAATGCTTGACAACTAAGGTCTATTCAAAGAAATATATACTCCTACTGCAGTTCTCTCATGTTTCTCAAGTAAAATCTGCTATCAGGCTAAATTAATATACATAATTTTGAGAGAAAAGTGTATCTGTTCATGTAAGTGGGGGACCAGTTCCAGAAGAAGTTTAAGAGAACTTTGAATTCAAAAGTTTACATCCACCCACCTCATACTTAACTGGAGCTTTAGGACATTTCTGAAGATATTGTTAGCAGCCAACGTATCTACTTTTATGTTTTATTTCTTCTCTGTTCTAATTTCCAAATTCCTGGCAAGACACAACAATAGTTTGTTACAACAGTTGTGTGTGGAATACACATCAGCCTCTCCAAACAGACATAATGCACTGCATTTCACAATTAGTGTCACCTTTGATCCTATTTTACAAGAATTTGAGCGGCTCCAAAGTGGTGAAATTTGCAGGTTCCAAAGATTCTATTAAAATATCTTCTCTGCCCACAAGCAAAAATGAAAGTAATTCTTGCCCAACTTTCTTCTCCCATATTACATTTTTCACACACATTAAAGAAAAAAATAACTTATGGCATATTCTACAAATAGCTTGACATTCAGTTTATGATGAGGCAAGTGAGGAAAACTCCAAATTGAAAAGACCTTTTAATGTAAATGGCTTTATCAAAGCTACTTCTATCAGAAATACACTATTCTCAAGTATTTCAAATTATGGTGTTAAAATATAAGACATCAAGACTTATTTAAAGATTCAAAGAAACTGCATTAACATTGTGCTTACACAAAGATCTTTAAACTTTCCTTAAGGAATTTTTAAGACCCTTTCATGGGCAAAAAGTGAAGTTGACTAGGTTGTAGTTTGCTCCATCATAATTTTCCTTTTTAAAAAATGAGTCCAACATTTGCTTTTTTGAAGTCATTGGGAATTCCCTCAATCTGTACAACATTTTAAAAGTAATAGAGATTTCTGATTTAACTTCCACTGCTGGTTGTTCCTCTGTTTGAACTCTGTCTTTAGGCAAAAACATTTGGGAGATATTATAGTGAATATAGAGACAAAGAAGGCACTGATTGTCTCTACTTTAACTGCATTCTCTACATCACTAAATGATCAGCCTATTTAATCATGGACCCACATTTTCATTTATTCTTTTACTGCTTATGCAGCAGTAGAAGTTCTTCTTATTGCCTGTAACATCCCTTGCCATTTCAATTCTGAGCTTTGGCTTTTCTGACACCATCCCTGCAGTCCCAGGCAATGTTCCTAATTTCTGCCTTTACAGCCTGTCCTCATTTGAATCTCCAGTATATGTCCTTTATGTATTGGAGCTTGGTCATGAGTTCTCTTTTCGGCCAAGCTAGCCTCCTGATATACATATGCACATTTTTCTAAGTATTAAGATAAACCATTTGTATACTTGAAGGCATGCTAAGTATTTATGAGAAGTCTCAAGGGAAAAAAAAAGAAAGTATACACATTACCAAAATTTAGCATCTTATAATTCCTTTTTAATATACATCTTTTATCACTTCAGGGCTAGGATACATTTTACACTGAATGTAAGCTCTATTCCTTTTTCTGAAATGTACTGCAAACTTAAAACTAGTTTTCAAATTTCACCAGGCATAACCCTGAGTGTCCAGAAGTGTTTGGAGGCATGAATCCAACATCTACAAAAATCACTGAACTTCATTACTTCAGAGAATGTCAGAGGCAAAGCATTAGTGATGAATAAATAATAAAAATATTTAAAGGAGGTAAAATAATAGAAATTAAAAATTAAATCATAGGAAAGACATTGGAAGATATGTAGACTTTTTTAGTTCAAATAATTAAAACTTATTATTCGGATTTATAACAGGAAAGTTTATATATTAGTTGTATAATTTTTTAAGGAAATATCTTAAAACAAGATTTTTAACAGTGATGATATATATATGAATAATGTTTAGGTAGTAAATCAAAAAGAAGTAGTAAATTAGAAATAAAGAGTAAAAAAATTGTTAATTTTTAATTTTTTTTTCAATCCTGGCCTTTAGCATATTCAGTTCATCTAGGACTTGGATTTTAAAAAAAATATTTTACAGGTCTCACCAGAATACTGAGGATGATGAATCCCTCTATGCTATCAATACTCAAAATATCATCTTCATCAAGAAAATCCTTGAAACCTTTTTCTTGTGGGTGCTATCAGTTGTCCATAATTATTCAATTTCTACATGTTCCTTTGGATCATGCAGCAGTCAATCAAGTGAACACATCTTTTCCAGTGCTTCGATTAGTAAGCTTGTATTTCATATTAGCTTCTTAGCAACAGGCAATTATAAGTTTAGCTATGTCTAGGTTCATACCTTAAAATAAAGACTATATTTCAATATTCATAGAATCATAGAATGGTTTGGGTTGGAAGGGACCCTAAAGATCATCTAGTCCAACCCCCCTGCAGTAAGCAGAGACAATGTTACTAGATCAGGTTGCTCAGAGCCCCATCAACCCTGACCTTGAATATTTCCATGAATGGGCCTCCACCACCTCTCTGGGCAACCTATTCCAGTGATCTACCACCCTCATAGTGAAGAACCTTTTCCTAATATCCAACCTAAATCTACTCTTTTCTAGTTTAAAACCATTACCCCTCGTCCTATCGCTACATACCCGTGTGAACAGTTCTTCCCAAGATTTCTTACAGGCACCTTTCAGGTATTGGAAGGTTGCTATAAGGTCCCCCAGAGCCTTCTCTTCTCTGGGCTGAACAACTCCAATTCTCCCAGCCTATCTTCTAAGATCATCCAGTCCAACCCCCCTGCCATGGGCAGCGACACCCTCTACTAGACCAGGTCGCTCAAAGCCCTGTCCAACCTGGTTTTGAACACTTCCAGGGACGTGGCATCCACAACTTCCCTGGGCAACCTGTGCCAGTGTCTCACCACACTCACAGTGCAGAATTTCTCCCTAATATCTAGTCTAAATCTACCCTCTTTAGTTTAAAGCCATTACTCTTTATCCTATCACTACCTACCCTTGCAAAAAGTCCTTCTCCAGCTTTCTTGTCCTGGAAGGCTGCTAAAAGGAACTTTACCTTCTCTAGGTCTAACAATTCCAGCTCCCTCAATGTGTCTTTGTAAAGGAGGTGCCCCAGCCCTCCGATCATCTTCATGGCCCTCCTCTGGATCTGCTCCAACAGCTCTATATCCTTCTTATGTTGGAGGCCCCAGAACTGGATGCAGCATCTGATCTTGTTCAGGTTTCCCCTTAAGAGATCCAGCTTAACAGACCATGGGTGAGCTGTTACGTATTTACATGCTTTCTAACCCTATTTTAATGACTTCTGTCCCTTTTCCAAGTATTTTTCAGTGCTTTTTTTTATTGTCTATCTGATAGAAAGATGTTTTTGCTTAGTGAAACAGTAGTTACAGAATCCAGCTTTCTGAAAATTACAAACATATTTTATTACCCATTTTGGCTCTTTAATTTAAAGAGAACTGGGAGACAAGCAGCAGCAGCATATCTGGTTATTTCCTTTAAAAAAACCCAGCTATTTTGACTTCTACTCCTAGAAGATATTTGTAAATGTTCAATCAAAAAGTACAGGTTTTGTATGTTGAGTACATCCTTCACTACAGGGCTCTTTGAATAGCTATTCAGATATATGAATAGATGCTCAGTTATTGTCCTTTTGTATGTTCATATAGGAAGTCTGTTATAGAGGATTCATATTTCAGTTCTTTACGTTCAATTAAGTTAGAATCAGAAACACTCTAATATTATTCATGACAAAATTAATCTACTTAATAATTAGTTAATAATCAGAAGTACTAATCACCAAATCATACACATCATTAAAGCAATTGCAATGATAAATATAAGCCATTTTATCCAGGCCCTTAAAAAGTAAACACATCTGTATTTCTGATGGGGTGATGCCAGATTAGATAGTAAAAGAAAAACAAAAAAAAAAAACCCAAAAACCAACAAACAAGCAAAACCAAAAAACCCACAAAAAAGTCGATTAAACATTCTTCTAATAATTAAGTATATTAGAGTAATGTTATCTCTAAAATGAAGATAGAGCTACATTTGTCAAATATGGTAGTGCAATGAACTCTGCTCTTGAGAGCTTATGTATGTTTGATATTCTCAGTTAAAGAGGAAGGATTCCTGTGCATGGGTGGGAAGGTGATGTACATCTAGAGGGAAATACAGATCTATAATTTTGCCTTGGTCTCTACTTCATACAGCTCAAGCTGTTGTGCAAATTATACTACATCATCTTATGGTCAATATTAAGAGTGCTGGGATACAATTCAGGTCTATACTTTTTCTGGACATGATAATAACTCATAAGGCTATTGACTCATGCTTATTAATAAGGAGTTCTCCGGAGACTAACTCATGTTAACAGTAAACTACTCAGAAATATTTCTGCCTTCTTTATGCTGCTAACCACCTTCTGAGCTCACAGTCCTTCCACAAGACAGAAACCACTACTTGCTTCTGCACATTCTAGGAAACTGGGAAACTGGAGTAAGTCTGTCATATTTGAAATTAAAAGTCATAAGTAATTGACTCTTAGTTTACAGACATTTCACTACTACACAATGCAAATGAAGGGAAGGATGGAAACAAAGAAAGAGAGAGCTAGAGAGAGATAAATTACATTTATAAAAAAACATATAATGTCTTCCCAATTCAGATTATAATCAGCTAGCACGGAAACAGAACTAAAATTCACACTGAAATGGACTTGGGAAATGAGAGTTTACTTATTTATTGAGTTTAAAAAGTTAAAAGCAAAGCTTCCAGATTTCTAATTACTTCAGCACTTAAAAATTAACCATGCACACACACAAATCTACAACCAATTGTTTCCACAGCTCGTAAAACAGAGACCACATCTCCACTGTACCACAGTCACAGAGCAAATGTATAGTCACCTCAGGTCCTCAAGATCTCCTCTGAACTCAGAGGCATCAGGGGAAGCTATGAATCTGTCTTTTCATATATAGCTTGTATATAGTCTTCACAGGGAAGAAAAAACAAAACAAAACTAAACTAAACTAAACTAAACTAAACAAAAACTCAAAAACCCCAATTTTCTAATTCAAAACAGCTTCACATACAAATCTCTAGGTCAAATTTGATTAAATATTTTGAGGTGCTATTTAAAAAAGAAAAAAAGAGGCAGATCAACAAAGAATCATGGAGAGAAAATAAAGAACAAGTTAGAGATGGGCAGAGGGGCAAGAGGGGAGGCAACAGAAACGGAGAGGAGACCCAAGAGACAGTTGACTGAAAGAAGACTACCTATGCTTCAGTGATGGGCACACAAGCCTCAGGCAACACTGGGACTGCAGCCACACGTACATACCCCTTTCCCATGCAATTAATTGTTGGTGCCAATAAAATTTCTGAATAACAAAAGCCTACATAAATTAGAGCAGTCTTTAAACCAGGGAACAAGGGCATTGCTTCCTATTTTTACCTCTTTTCAGAATATGATTTTACTTGCATACCTTTGCTTTATTTTCTTCAAGTTTTCTCAACTAAAGACAAAAGGAAAAGATTTATACCTGAAGTTATCTTGTGATCATAAAGCAAACAAGCTGTACTCAGGAAAAAAGAGGAAAAAGAATTGCATTTCCCTGAAAATGTAAGTGCATCACATCTGAAAGGCCAAATCATTGACCATAGAAGGTATGCACTCCAGATGGATCACGTCCCTGGAAGTTTTCAAAGACAGGTTGGACAGAGCTTTGAGCAACCTGGTCTAGTGGGAGATGTCCCTGTTCATGTCAGGGAGGTTGGACCAGATGATCTTTAAGGTTCCTTTCAACCCAAACCATTCTATGATTTCCTTAAATAATTACTGGTGCTAAAAGCAATAATGTGCTTTTAACTGCCACTTTGGATTTCTGGCGGGCAGACTTTGGCCTGTTTAGGGAATTGGTTGGCAGGGTTCCTTGGGAGGCAGTTCTGAAAGGCAAAGGAGTCCAGGAAGGCTGGTGACTCTTCAAGAAGGAACTCTTAAAGGTACAGGAATGGGCCGTCCCCGTGAGTCGGAAATCAAGCCGTCGGGGAAGAAAACCGGCCTGGCTGAACAGGGAGCTCTGGCTTGAGCTCAGGAAAAAAAAGAGAGTTTATGGTCTTTGGAAGAAGGGTCAGGCATCACAGGTGGAGTACAGGGCTACTGTAAGGCTGTGCAGAGAGAAAATTAGAAGGGCCAAAGCGCAGCTGGAACTCAATCTAGCTAGTGCTGTTAAAGACAATAAAAAGGGTTTCTATAAATACACTGGCAATAAAAAGAGAACTAAGGAGAGTCTCCCCCCTCTAGTAGACATAGAGGGAAGAATAGTAACTGGGGATGAGTAAAAGGCTGAGGTACTTAATGCCTTCTTTGCCTCAGTCTTTAGTAGGAAAACCAGTCGTAACCAGCAGTACTCTGGGTACCCAGTCCCCTGAGCGGAGAGGCAGGGATGGTGAGCACAGGGAAGACCCCATA
>NW_010199838.1:0-4186 GCF_000695765.1 Mesitornis unicolor
AACCGAGTGATTCTGTGATTCTGTGATCTTCTTTGCAGTACCATCACCTGAGCTCTTTAGGTCTTTAATTAGTTTCCAGTACAATTTCCAAAGAAAAACCTATGATCGTCTGATTTAAGGCAGGTCACCTGTGTGCTGGTGAGCTGGCCAGGAAGGGACTTTACCATAGGAAGCAACTTCTATCTGACAGCCAGGAGAGAGCCAGGTGTGCCAGCTACACCTAACTCTGGCTGTTATCTTAAATTACACATGGGTGCTGGTGAGTAGGAGATTTGGGCCAACATTGTTATTACCATCTGTTGATTAGTAGTCAATAAAAAGGTGATTTTTTTAAAAGCACATGCTTTTTTCTGTGTCCAAATCATTTGCCCTGTGAATGCCATGCTTTGCTGAAGTGGAGATGATCCTGTCCTAATCATGCAATCTTCTTCTGTGGTAACAAGTTACAAAGATTAGCCAATTCAGTGTGCTACAGAACTATGATGATCCACACAAGTGACATTAAGCAGAGGTACCCAGAGCCATTTCAAGGCAGGAACATAAGCTCTGTGTTCAGCTGAAGTCAGGAGTATTGCCAGCAAATGCATTCAGCAGAGCAAAGACAAGAGTTGGCCCCAAAGCCATTCACCTGCACTCGGAACCGTCATCAGCCCTGCCCTGGAGCTCTGCTGCAAGGCTCACCTTGATAAACTCTGCAGTCTCCATTGACGACTGATGTAGGAGTTCTGAATCAGTGAGTAATTGTAGAAATGTCTAGGCGAGCACTTCCCATCACCTGCAGGCAATAAAGTAAAAGCGAGTTAAAGAAGGAAGATCCCATGTTTCAACTTAAAATTCCTGACTAAGAAGCCAGCAGATCATAGGAGCCAAGCGTCAAACAGCACAGGCAAGTCCCCAACTTTGACAGAAGCCCATCCTGTTCTGCTTTGGCTAACAGAGCTGTAAGACTAAAGACTCCTTCTTGTCTCCAGAGCCATTGCATGTGGACAGTGGCAGGTGCGGTCAGAGCATGGCGTGTCAGCTGGAGCTCACCACAAAAATCAACAGTTCTCAAAGGGAATGGGTTTTTAAACACATCACGTCAGCATTTGTGAGACAACCAAGGCTGACAACAGGATGTATAATCCATCCAAGAAAGAAGTCTTTCAAGGTGTATCTTTTCCTCAAGCAATAAAGAAGTGCAAAGCATGCAGGTAATGCGTGGACTGTAAAAACAAGTGTCCCAGCATTTTAAAATCCCAAGTACTTCAAGCAGCACATTCAAGTCAGGGGCTTCTTGCCCCTGCTGAGAAACATTCATGAAAGGAACTGCTGGTGTTACGCTGCACTCTGTCTTTGAAAAACCAGTAAAACCCCAGTTTCACTAGCAGGACTTCAGCGTCCGCTGTCGCTGAACCAAGGCGACTCGGTACTGAGGAAGCATTTGCAGGATCATGGCACAGCAAGTGTTCCCAGGCATCTCTTAGTGCACAGTCCCTTGTCCAAACGTGTCCCCGGTCCTGCTTACCCAGACCCTCTGGAAGGAGCCCGCAGTTGCAGAACCAGACCACCACATCTGCATACAGAGAAAGGCAGCTCGCCACTGCCTGCCTCTTCTCCAGGTCTGTAAAACCTGAAACAGAGCGTAAGAGGACTTTGGTTATGCAGTTCCTTTCATTTTGACAAAACTCCCTTCCTCAGACTGAATAGAAAGTATAAAAAAAACATGGTAGAAATCTTAGTCTTTGCATTTTCCACTCACTATGACTTTCTTATTGGAAGAAGAAACTCCAAATCACCACCAAAAAACCAAAAGCAACTCCTACAAAGAACCAGATTCACTAACAATGAAAATAGAAAAGTAAAGCCTGAACTGTTCAATGCACTAATGAGGAAGACCTTTGTTTTTGACCTAGCAGCAATTTGTACTATCGCAAAGGGGTGGTATTTTTCCCTCCTCAACATGCCAAGAACAACTGATAACAGAAAAAGCTGTAGACACTCCAGTTGCTTACTTTACATTTACTCATAGATGCTTGTTTTGTATTTTCTAGCAGTTTGCACTGCAGTATTTGCATGCAATGACCAATTGCTGGCTAAGAATGAAGTACTGACTGACAGGACCACGTGCAGTTGCTGTGATTTCAGCCCAGCTGCTCACAGAGCTCCTCTGAACAGGGCCTCCCCTGCCCACTCGCAGCAGCTCCACCACCACCCATTTCCTGCACTCGCTGCACATCAATGTGCACTGGTACTCCCAGCTTCTCAGACTTAAGGTTCTTCTCCCAGCTCCATTGGACCGTCTGCCAACCACCCTCGCGTGTCCACACTCACAGCCCAAGGACAAGTCCAGATCTCAGTACAACATCCCGAGTGATGCTGATACCAACCGTTTCCAGCCCATTGTTGCGCTCCTCTTGGGAAGCAGTTCAAGACTCTGCTGAGCCTGCTGAGGAGCAGCTGCCAGCGCTTGAGGGACTGCACGGCCTGAGGGCCGGTGCACCTGCAGGAGCCATTGAAGAGCGGAGCACCTTGGCAAGAACAAACGGTGAATCATGAGCCCGCCAGCAATGCCAGGCTTTCAGGTACCGCATGCAGTGTCCACAGATCGCTGAGTGAGTTCAACTGGCGAGAAGGATTTTGTGTCTGCAGAACGACTACACCCATACTCACAGAGTTGGTCAAATTCATGTTTGGTGCACATCACTTTGCTCCACGTCCACTCCAGAGCAAACTGTAGCTTAGCAGAAGGACTCGGCTCTTTAGAAGAAAGAAAAGAACAGACATGAATCGACATTTTCAGACTAAACAATAGAGAGTCTAAAACCAACGTAGGAAGTACTACCTTCGGATGACCAATATTGAATGCGGGCAGACAGGGGTTCTAGAGAACCTGTCTGCACATACGCTGACCAGAGCGTCTCCAGCTGCTCCTAAACAGAACAGAGAAAATGAAATGAGGATCTTACACACTGCCAGAACCTGACCCAGCAGCAGCCAGAGTTTGTGTCTGACTGGGACTCATCCAGACACCACAAAGTCAATTAGCACACAGGAACTAATTGCACATTTTCCTCCTCTGCTGAAGCTACAGCTTGGGCTGGTGCTTGGGCTGCTGCTTGGGCTGAGGAACACACCAAACTCTTCCTCCAACATTTCAGCTTACACAAATCAGCAAAGGCTCAAACTACAGTCTTTGGAGAAAAGCAGCACCACTTCGTTGGATGTGAAGATTTTTTGCATCATTACTAATGACTGGTGCAATGGCATTTTTCCCAGAAAGACAGGAAGCAACTCACAAGCATTGGAGGAGCAGTAAATGAAGAAGACATGTCCTGCATCTTGGTAGTGATGTTCAGTGAAAGGGCACTTGGCCGAACTTCACTCCTGCAGACAGAGGATTTAATGAGTGGCATGGCAGGTGATTTACTGACTACCACTGGGTCATTTTTTTCCTGCTTAGGCAGGAGACATCTCCCCAGTGTTTTAGGCAAAAACTCTCCGTTTAATGCAAACCCAAAGTTTTAGTGTAAAAAGGCACCAGCATACCAAAGGCAGTTTGTCTCAGAACCCCAAAGTCAGGCTGATTTCACCAGTCTACAGCAGAAGGTGAGGAGACCGGATGTTCCACGAGCTGTCCCAAAACACCAGTCTGCAGCAGAAGGCGAGAAGAAGAAAGGACTTCAGCTCTCTGCCCCAACAACCCCCAACAGCCACCATCCTGGGGCTGCTGCAGACCACAGCTGTGATGTGCCTTTAAATGAAATAAACCAACCCAAACCAGCTCAGCCTAGAATTTGACACTAAGACAGTGTACCCAGCTGCCTCCTATGGTAGTCCCAACGCAGCGGGGCTTTCCTTCAAGCCACAGTCCCTGGCTATCGTGGCCAATTAGGCAGAAGCTCCTGTGATGGGTTCTGCAATGATGCTCTTTTGTACCTGGACAGGTGGGCGCAGGCACTGAGCGTCTCAGAGCACAGCAGACACAAAGCCGTCCTGGTTGAGGAACACAGGAGTTATCCGGCAGATGAGCGCATTTCCAGGACACCACACCTTCCACAAACACAGTGTCACTATGAGGTCTCCATGACATCACAGTGATCGTCTTCCAGAACCCCGGGTCCAACCCCTCTGCTTCCGGAGCAGGCCGCCCGGGACACCTGTTGAATAACTCTTTCTGAAACAGGCTTTGACCAACAGCAACCTG
>NW_010199839.1:0-577 GCF_000695765.1 Mesitornis unicolor
GATTCTGTGATACTTTAAAATAGTCACAAGAAGTTGTCTTGGGGAACTTGAGCGAGGGGAGAAGATGTTTTCAGATTACGAAAAGGGAGAAGTCATGCTTATCTTTAAAAACAAAAGGATTGAGAGGAAAAGATGGATCCTGGAACCTACAGACAGGGAGGATGACTCTAATTTCATTCTGGCATGACTGCCGAGACCAACTCTCTGCAAGCACCTGAAAAGAACAGGAGAGAGATTTGTCAAGATCAGGTTTTCTCAAACCAGCCTGATTTTCTCTTGTGACCTGGTAACAGACCTTGTGGGTAAGGGAGAGGCAGATGATTTAATATAATTTCTCTTTACAAAGATTTTGGATCGTGTCTCCTGTGACATTATTTAAGACTGGAGGCAGACACAATGCGTTGGGATATATATGGCAGAGAGCTCCCAGGGAGCTGCCTTTAATGGTCCATACCAAAGTGGAAGAACATAGCCATGGGTTTCCACAAAGTCTGAGGTCCTGTTCAACATCTTCATTGGTAGCTCAGCTGATAGAGGAGACCGTATCCTTATTACGTTCACAGGCTATTCCAAGCAG
>NW_010199839.1:665-6864 GCF_000695765.1 Mesitornis unicolor
GAATGGAGTTCAAGGACATGAGAGAGTAGGACTTTTAGTCAACATTATGAAAACACATCGGATAAATACTCTGAGGAAGAAAACCTACCTTGAAATGATATCTGCTCTCCTCGCTCATGCTGGATGAGACAATCATGCATTAAACTAACCAAGATTCGGTGCAGTTTGTGCGAAGACATGAGGAAGGTTTCTCTAAATTTCTGGGTACTGGAACAGGCTTTCTGGCAAGGTAGTGGGGTTACCATTATGGGACTTTCTTCAAGTAAACCACAGGCATAATTACTTATGGGGTTTGGTTGGGAAATGCATGGGATGACCTTTGAGGTCAGCCACATGTCTCTATCTCTAACCTTATGACTACTCTTGAGTTTGCTGTTGTTTTGCTGTGTAACTGAGATTAAATGACTCAGTTTTTTGGAGATGTTTTCTTCCCATCACTAAGTCATAAAACTGAATCTTGCTCAGTTACCCTGAAAATTAGCAACTATTGAAAATGTGCCCCGAAGGCGTGGACTCCACAACTGCCTGATTAAGCAACATCTGATGTGCTTCTCATCAACATCCTCCCAAGATGTTAAAAAGGGCACGATTAATTCCTGCCACTTTCTTTCATCTTAATGTCTTTGCAGCTGCCATCGTGTCCCTGTAGATTTGGCCTTTAGCTGACAGAAATGAAGACAAGTCTCCCCTGAAGTCCTTCAGCTCGGTTGCATCTCTCCCAACAGCAGCAACGAAGATATTTTTTGCTGTTCCTGAGCCCTCTGGGTGAACGCTCAGCAGTGAAGGACAGTTCTGAGTCAAAGTTCCTTTCTTCTTTCGTTTTACCCGATCTTTTAACTGTCTGGATCTGCCAGAGACACCAATCCCTGGTGCCACTTTCACATCTCTTTTCACACAAAAGACTGTGGTGGGTGAGGAAGGTGCCTCCTGTTAAAGTCCTCCTTTTCAATCAGCAATTCAGGTGTCATCAAAATCTGACTAGGCCACCTAAAACAGAGATGCACCCATAACTGGAAGTAGCAGAGATCTCAACTGAAGACAGTTTCTGTTAAAACCATCCTTACATCCCAGAGACCTCCAGTGGGTTCCTATTGTTGCAAAGGGCAAGAAGAAAATAGACATGATGAAGTAAAAGGCAGCTGGCCACTTTTAGGCCACTTAGGGCCACTTAGGCCCTGGGTAGAAGTGGCAAAACTTACAGGCAAAATACTTCCTGAAAGGGAAGCCACAATCCAAGAACCAGTTATGAAACTCATTGCTGCTTCCTGACCATCACAAGTTAGAAGGTACCTGGGGGATGTGAGGTCCTAGCATCGGGGAGTCTGGACACTTCAGTTCCACTATCTTACACCTCACTATATGCCTACCCACATATTAGATATATGAATAATATATTCATATATCATATATCTATATACATAGCAGAGAATATAGAAACACTTCTGTGTTTAGGGTTTGACTTGCCCCATGTCAGCACTCCAGATGTTATTCCTTTCCCATCCAGCTGTCTGTCCTGCCAGAAATGACTGTCTTCAACACAGATCTTGTAGGAGCAAAGCTGCACTTCAGGTGACATCCAATTTATGAGTATTTCATGAATCCGAAACAGCCACTTTAATAGATCTGAAGAATTCATTCACACTATACTCCTTTGAGTTTCAGCATTAATTCTGTCAGAGGTGGAAGGTCTACGGGACTAGCAGACAATGTCTGCCTCTCTTTGTGGTGGGCCAGCATAAGCAGATTTGAGTTCCAGCTTTTCTGGAGTAAGCCCAGTCCCCAAAAATCAACAGACTTTTAACTGCACAGCATTAATTTCTAACCCCTTCCTGGATGCTTGTTTCACTTTAAATTCATTGAAATGAAAGCGGGCAATGAGAAAGGCAAAGGACAAAAGTTCAGGAAGGGCACAGCTGGGGAAGAAGGACAGTTGTGGTTTTGGAACAACTATCGAGGAAGAAGATCAGGAACCAGCTGCACTTTGTCAATATTTTGAGGGAAAAAAAGCAGGAACATAGGTGGTGCAAAAACCACAGGGAAGACCTTCAGGACGGAGGTTTTGAAGGATAAGACAAGGGTGGATGCCATGAATGAAAGCAGAGTCCCAAAGACCCAGCCACTGGGAGAGAAAGCACAGGATGGGATGGCTCAGAAGATATGTGGGCCAACACTTATATCACCTGCTACACTTGAAAGTATCGAACAATGGCAATGGAGAAAGGATGGGTCAAAACGAAGGCAAGCTCACAGATCATGTGTCCAAGCAAGATGTTCTGGGTCCTTCAGTTCAAGAAGGACAGGGAACTAACTGCTTGAAAGAGTCCAGTGCAGAGCCACAAAGATGATGGAGGGAGTGGAGCATCTCCCTTATGAGGAACAGCTGAGGGAGCTGGGTCTCTTTAGCTTGGAGCAGAGGAGACTGAGGGGTGACTTCAATAATGTTTACAAATACGTAAAGGGAGAATGTCAGGAGGAAGGAGCCAGGCTCTTCTCAGTGATAGTCAATGACAGGACAAGAGGCAATGGGAGCAAGCTGGAACATAGGAGGTTCAACCTGAACATGAAGAGAAACTTCTTAACTGTGAGGGTGCCAGAGCATGGCCCAGGCTGCCCAGAGAGGTTGTGGAGTCTCCTTCTCTGCAGACATTCAAAACCCGCCTGGACGTGTTCCTGTGTGATCTGGTCTGGGTGACCCTGCTCTGGCAGGGGTTGGACTGGATGAGCTTTCAAGCTCCCTTCCAACTCCTGAGATTCTGTGATTCTGTGTGATTCTGTGATGGCACAGAATTAACTCCTATATTCCCTGAATTATCCATGACTCCACTTGGGTAATGGGTTAACTTAATGTTGAGTGTAACCAGACTTGTGTATTCCTGCTAATATTTGGCTTTCAAACACAGAGAGGTTGCAAGAAGTGACAGTTCCTGGACAGCAGCACTTGTCAGACACCTCCAGTCCTGGGTGTCCTCATCCCATGGTGATTAAATCTCCACAGGGCAAGAGTGAGCTCATGACTGATGGAGGTGAGGTTCAGGAGATGCTGAAATTTGAAGATCAAAGCCTCACAGAGGAGCAGAAGGAAAGGAACCAACCCACAAAGCTCTGCAAGGCCTGGAGCGTGTGAAAGGGAAACTGCTGCATCCGTGTTAGGTGGTTTCTCACTCAAACCCATGGTTGTAAATCACTTGCTGGGCAGAGGGTGTACGTCATCTTCACAGGGAGTGACACAGTCACTGGTGCTGAGAAGACTTTCCCAGCTGCCCCACACATGGAGATTTGGGCTGCTGATTCTGCACGTCTGGGGAGGGGGAGATAAAAATGACCTTGTTTATTTTCCGATTCCTGGAAAGCATGAAGGGGAAGGAGGGCTTATTCTCAGCTTCTTTCCAGTAAAGAGGCACTGCCTTCTCTCCTTCTTTCAAGTTCTCAAACATGCTGTCCCTGCAACATCTCCTCAGACTCTGAAAACTTGAATTCTTGTTGATGCTCAATGGCCAACACAAACCTCCAAGAGCAAATATTGGCCGTGGATGGGAAGCAGAGGGAAGTTTTCCCTCCCCTGTTTTCTGAGCTAGAAAGAGCTTTAGTCATGCATGGGACACTTGCACGTGGGGTTGTCAGCATGGATGCTCATGATGAGAAAATGAAAAGCAGAAGCTGAGAAGGTCATACAAACTCTTATTACTCCTGAGTGCAACGGAACAGCAAATTCTCCTTTTAAACAGATGCCCCGATGCAGTCAGGGGATGGGAGCAGCATGGTGCCTTGGTAAGCTGTTCTGATCTGCCCAGAGTTGGCACTGAGCAAGCAGCTCCCAGGCACGGGGCCCAGCCACCTCCTACTCAGCAGAGCCCTGCCTGGTGTAGGTGAGGGCAGGAGGGTGTTTTGCCAGGCTGCTCCAAATCCCTAATCCCCCTTTGAGGGGACACCATCACAGGGAGAAAGAAGCAGTGCCCAGTTGTATGAGGGCGTGAGGCGGATGAAGACCTCTGGGCACTGCGGGGAGAACCCTAAAAATCCTTATTTCCTGGAAATGTAAGATGAACTGGCAGACAGGTATGAGCCCTGCAGCACACCCAGCGTGCCAAGTGTTGTTTTCCATCGCTCCCTGGTAGCAGCTTTATCCTGCAGTGGTGCTGGTGACGGGTAAACCCATGCAATGCCTAACTCACAAGCTAGGTCCACTGACAAACCTCAAAGAGATCTCCCACCTCCCCTCCAAACACCTCTCTGGCCAGAAATACCCTTTGCTTCTTTTAACAAGGCCCTGGCAGAGAAGAAGGGCTGGTTGGATGAAGTTTCGTCCCATGGAGGCTGCAGCATTCACATCACTGCATCCCTCTGGACCCCACGGTGGTCTCTGGAGGTACCAAGGGGTGCCTGGGGGTGCTGGGGCCAGGGTCTGGGTCTGGTTGTCCATGTTAATCCATAGGAATGGGTGTCTGCAGATTTCTGCCAGGCCATACAGTATGTGTTTAAATCCAAAGGACCTTAACTGCAGTTATCAGCCCAAACGAGCACTGTGCATGAAAATGCCTCGACCGCAGCTCTTCACTTCAGAAATGATCCATTGCACTAATTTACCTTGCTTTTTACCCCATGTAAAAATGATGTCCGAGCAGACTTGGTGTCCAAGTGGAGATATCTAGCACTAGGTCAATCAGCAGAGTCCTGGCTGAATATTCACATCTTCTTACCCTTGCAAGATCCCCCAGCTCAGCCCTGGATAACAGGAGACAAGCTTAAGAACAAGACCCAGGCGTCCTGAAAAAGAGCAGAGGATAAAAAGAGCAAAAAAACAGCCAACTCTTACATCTGTCTGCAAAATGAGCCTCATTTCTGTTTCATTGCTCGGATTATATTGTGCTCACACTTCAATTCAGAGCTGCTGCTGCAAGTTGGGGTCCCGGCAGCAAAACAAAACAGTGGAGGTAAACATGTGAAGGCAAGATGTTTAGTTCTGCTGCTAATGGGAGCCCAGAAACCTCATTAAACCAAAAGAAAACAGTCAACCAAACCAGATGAGCTACTGTAGCAGATGAGTGGCAAACCCAAATGAGTCGGTGGAGGAACTGAACGGGACAGCAAGTGAACCTGTGTCCCTTAGGCTCACAAAACGCTTGAGGTTGGAAGGGACCTCTGGAGGTCATCTCATCCAAACCCCTCAGTGAACCATCTTCAGATGGTTCATCATTCCTGGGGTAATGCCATGGGGGACCATGTCCAGAGGAAACGAAACAGGGAACACATGGCACAGCCTGTGGGTGCTGAGGGCATGTGAACATCCAAATGCTGCGCTGTCACTAGGATAACTTCAAGCCAATGGAAAAGCTGTCCCTATCAACTCTGCTGGCCTGGCCCAGGGTCACTAACCCTGGTACAAACGGGTGGCCAGTGGCACAGCCAATGTACAGTGAGGGAGATGGTCTACAGGGCTGTTAGGACCAGTTGCAGGTTGTTTTAACCTTTACTGAGAGCTCCAGGTATATGGACAAAAAGCTGGGCATGCGTTCACAGTTCTGATCTCTTCCCAGGCAGCTCTGGAAACTTTTGCTCCACGGAGCCTGGAGAAAGCTGCATGAGGTGAGCATGGGTGGGAGTAAAGTGGGTGAAATGAGGTGATTTCCATTCATCTGGTTGTAGAGTGTAAATGCAGAAGGATCTCCAAGACCTGGAGGGTTGCTGTTGATGGCATCAAACATTGCCCACCAGTTGAGTGAAGGACTGGGAAAGGTAGTGTGAGATAACCAGTGTCCTCGCATATTCGCAGGTAATTCTCCCTCTAATCGCCTGTTTTGCGTATTTTGGCTGTTTTAAATAAGATCAGGGCCAAGAGTGGAGTCAGACCTCGTGTCAATTTGGAGACTGAAGATGTTCTTTCCTTTTGGGATCAACAGAACACATCTGAACAGTGTAACATTTAACCATTTAAGGTGGCAGGCAACAGAAACATTTCCTTTGCTGGGGCTTGATTGGTTTTGTGGGTTTTTTTTTTCCTTTGCTTGATACAAAGATGAGTCTCAAAACTGACTTTGTGCTGTCTTGTCAAAATCCATGGACTTCATATATGGTGCCTCGAGTGCCGTGTTACAGCGCTAGCACCAGAGATCAATGTGGTTCCTCCTACCTGTCCCAAGAGGAACCCCTCGTCCTATCGCTCCAGGCCCCAGTGAACAGCTTTTTCCCAGATTTCTTATAG
>NW_010199840.1:0-5101 GCF_000695765.1 Mesitornis unicolor
AACACCCCCAGGTCCTTTTCCACCAGGCAGCCTTCCAGTCACTCTACCCCTAGCCTGTACTGTTGCATGGGGTTGTTGAGACCCAAGTGCAAGACCTGTCACTTAGCCCTGTCAAACCTCATACAATCAGCCTTGGCCCATCGATCCAGCCTGTTCAGCTCCCTTTGCAGAGCCTTTCTGCCTTCAAGCAGATCAATGTTTCTGCCTTCCTTGGTATCATCTTCAAGGGAAGAATTCTCTCCAACTACATTCAGATCTCTGAAGTGCACATAAAGCTCATACTAAGGGCTTCCTGGAAGGAATCTGCCTCTGTATTCACTTCTGCAGCAGGCTGAGTGAATGAGATGCTTCCTTTGCATCTCTAGATGTTGTGAAAAATTAGAACAAGTCTGCTGCAATTATAATTGGATTGCAGCACTTGGTATAATAATAACAACCTGCTAATTATGCAGTTAAACTATATCAGAGGCAAATGCCTGCCTATTAAAGCCTTGCCAACTTCCTATCTCAGTTATTCTACGTGTCCCACTCAGGCTCCTTTTTCATGTTGACTGTTAAAACAAAGGCTCATTTTGGTTACAAATCTTTCCATCAGTTTTAGTCATCTGACAGGACTTGATTACAATCTAAAGGTATATTAAAAAAAATATAGATGTTATACAAGTCTGGAAAAAGGGAAACAATTCTTAAAAAGGGCAGAAGCGAGGACCCTGGGAACTACCAACCTCTGTGCCTGGAAAAATCAGGGAACAGATCCTTGTAGAATCTATGCTAAGCCGCATGGAGGACAGGGGGCATTCAAGACAGCCAACGGCTTCACCAAGGGCTTGTCCTGCCTGACCAACCTAGTGGCCTTCTATGATGGAGCAACTACACCAGTGGACAAGGGAAATGCTACTGCTGTCATCTAACTGGACTTCTGTAAGGCCTTTGACATAGTCCCCTGCAACAGCCTTCTCTCTCAATGCAAGATATGGATTTGATGAGTAGATTGTTCAGTGGTGAAAGAATTGTTTGGTTGGTCATACTCAAAGAGTTGCAGTCAACAGGTCATTGTCCAGATGGAGATCAGTGACAAGCAGTGTCCTTCAGGGATCCACACTGTGACCAGTGATGTTTAGTATCTTCATCAATGACACAGACAGTGGGATCAAGTGCATCTTCAGCAAGTTTGCAGATGGCACCAAGCTGAATGGAGTGATAGACACACCTGAAGGACAGGATGCCATCCAGAGGAACCTGGACAAGCTCAAGAAGTGCATCTGTGTGAACCTCATGAGGATCAACAAGGCCTAGTGAAGGTCCTGCACATGGGTTGGGCCAGTGCCTGGTATCAACATAGGTTGGGGGTTGAAAGTATTGAGAGCAGTCCTGCAGAGAAGGACTTGGGGGTTGAAAAGCTGGACATGAGCTGGCAATGTAAGCTTGCAGTCCAGAAGGCCAACCATATCCTGGGCTGCATCAAAAGAAGTGTGACCAGCAGGTCCAGGGAGATTATTCTTTTCCTCTACTCCACTCTGGTAAGACCCCACCTGGAGTACTGCATGCAGCTCTGAAATCCTCAGCACAAGAAACACATGAACTTGTTGGAGTGGGTCCAGAGGATGACCACAAAAATGACCAAAGAACTGGACCATCTCTCCTATGAGGAAAGGCTGAGAGCATTGGGTTTGTTCAGCCTGGAGAAGAGAAGGCTCCAGGGAGACATTATTGCAGCCTTTCAGTACTTAGAGAGGGGCCATAAGAAAGCTCTTTTTAGCAGGGCCTGTTGTGATAGGACAAGGGGCAACGGATTTAAACTAAAAGAGCAGGATAAGGAAGAATTTTTTTTTACAGTGAGGGTGATGAAACACTGGAACAGGTTGCCCAGAGAGGTGGAAGCCCCATCCCTGGAAACATTCAAGGTCAGGCTACATGGGGGCTTTGAGCAAGCTGATCTAGTTAAACATGCCCACACTCACTGCAGGAAGGTTGGACTAGGTGACCTTTAAAGGTCCCTTCCAACCCAAACCATTCCATGAATCTATGAGAAAAGCTTTTTCATTTCTATCAGCTCACCTAGCCAGTTTGGTGTCCTTTGTTTTTGAGGGAGGTATAACTTGAGCGAACAGCACCAAAGTATATTCCAAACAAATTTAATCTCCCATTACTCTGAAAGACTTAAAGCTGTACTTCAGAAGAACCAGACATCTTTATGAACATAACTAAAATTTATTTGACAAATGCAAGAACACCATTTGAAAGAGTGAACTGTGTTCCTTTTTAGTCTCTCTAATCTCACTAACTATTTATATCTAATTAGATATGAAAAGAGAAATTAACTGCAAGTCATTAACATTTCATTAATGTGTGGTGTTTCCTTAGAAAAAAAAAGCTAAAGTTGAACAAATTCAAACAAAGATGTGAAACTCTCTAAATTAGTAAAATCAATTAGGACAGGATTACCTAGCATTCTTTTCCTCATCTAGCCAAGTTCTCCGTGTAGTCTGGTGTCTATCACAACAGGCCTGACTTTGTGATGTACCGAAACCAATTACACCCTACAGACAACCCAACTCAATTTGGCAGAACAACATGATTACCTAGTTTTATGCTAGGCATAGCTCTAATGTAGAATGCTGAATATTTCTTAGCAGGAGCCTGTAACTGTAATGTATGTCCCAATTTCTGCTGCTGTAGTAGAATAACAATATTATTTTCTTCAAAGGCATACACCACGAATGTTTTGAGAGAGTTTTAGGTATCAGTTGTCAACTAATATTGAAATCACACACTTCAGAAATTTAAGCAAGTTTTTCAGATCACTTCAGGCTCAAGTCTGAATTCCCAAATAGCTGAAATTGAAATCCAAATAACATCTAAACAGATTTAGAAGTGAAACAACTAGTGCAAATTGAAAAGAACTGTCACTGGTACCAGTGCTGCTTCACATTGTTCAGTTCTTTAGAATCTGTTCCTCTTCAGGCTACCACACATGTTGAAAATTGTTAAACTTACTTCTGAGCTCTTGGGGACACACCTCTTCATTAAAATTTAACTCCAACAACATAGTGATAATTCTGAATAACAGAAGAAAGGTGGTTCTTAAAAACGTACTCAGTAGAAGGATTAAGAACACCTTCCCTATCTTGGCTAGACAACCATCCACAAAAATCAAGTAGCACTTGGTACACAGCTTCACAGCAAACCCCTCAGTAAGTTACCACCTCGCAGAGGATGATCTGAAGAGTCAGTTCTGCTAATACCATTCCCATCTTAATTATGATCATAAAAAATACATTTTAAATTAAAGACTGAGTTCAACTGTATATAGCTTACCCTAGTAATGTTAAGACACCGAGTTGTGATTATTTCCTTAAGTCAAGGGAGCTGTTGGTGTTTTTCTACTGCATCACCCAGTAAAACCAAGATATAATGAATAAAACAGTCGTTATGGCATAACTATCAATAATGCACTAACGAGTATTGGAACTAGACATTTTGTCCAAGCATGGTGCTTTAGTGGTGACATAGTAGCTCCAAGGACTCATCTAGCAGTCTTCCATAAGGCTTATTTCCTCTCCTGTAACTTGCAAAGCAGCATTTATGATCCTTCCTTAAGGAACCACAAAACCAGAGAAGAAAGCTATAGGATACCTGGGCCATATTCACAAAGATTAACTATAAGTGCCCTAAAATAAAAGCTTGTAGAGTAGTACTCATCATTTGTTTGCCATCATCTGGTTATAGTCCCTTGGTGACTTGCAGTGCTATGACAGGAAATAGGTCAGATAGTCCCAATTAAGAGCACTGATTTATCCCATGTTCAACCCATTACAGAAAATATATTCAGGGTTTTAAGAACATTCCTTGGTTATGAAACTGAATTTAAAAGAACTTAAGTTTCAAATTTCTAATCAAAGTTACAGAAATAATTTCTACTAGCACCTTTTCAGCAAGAGGATCATGACTCTGCTCTAATGACAATTTTAGCACAAAAGTCACGAGCAGTCTGAAGGCTTTCTTTATGCAGAGTAATTATGACAGTCAACATTTGTTAAATTACACTATAATTAACAGTTAACATTTAAAATTGTTGATAGAATACAGAAAGTAAAACACTGGATATGGGCTCCTTGTAGATAAGGTACTTGGAGGTCAGAACTGTGATCTTGGCCTACAAGCTCTTCTGCTGCTGAAGTCACCTACAACATGCACTCCCGTGTTTGAACGGGTCCTTCTTTCCCTTTCTTTGCAGGGAACACTTTCATCTCTCATATCTAAAGTTAGATTTATTCACCTCAGCTATCAAAGCTGCAGTTACAGATTTCTTCATCTGGCTCTGAAGGTCAAAACAATGCCTCTTCAACTCGGGTCACCCTTGCTGCTCTTTTACTGTAAATCAAGCTCAAGAAACATTTTCTTCTCATGAAAGAATGGAAAGCAGTTAATTTCACAACTGACAGCAATATTAAATGCAGCGCAAGTAACAAACAGCAGCAGTTTAGCAAATTTGGCATTTACTTTCCTTCCCACACATCGTTTTCGGTGATAAAGAAATACTCTACATCAAGTTACCTTCTTATGCCACATAACCAAAGCAACCAAGGCCAACGAAAGCTGAGACAAACTGGAACTACTCCTGTTTAAAGAAAACATTTGTCAACATTATACAAAAACATTGACATTCTAATCCATGTGTTTACTCACACAGTCTTTTACCCACAGCACTTCAATTTTTTTTGCCCTTGATTATAAATTATAAACAAGTAGTATATGTGAACTAAGTTTTCCTTCCCTCTCAGAGAAAAATCAACCTGAATAATTAATTACCAAAAACCTACTAATTTGTTTCTGCAGCAGTAGCATAATGGATAAGTTCAAAATTTTTCAAACTCTCTATTTCATAATCTAAACTTAAGCCAAGATACAACTCCACTTACTTTAGCTGTCAAAAAGAACAATTTGTTCCGTTTTCTCTGGATGAGCCTTTTTCCCTGTATAAATATTGATTACAGATAGAGTTTAGAGACAATATCTAGACAGCTAAAGTTTATAAAATGAGTTCCTACTACAAACTCTGCTGCTTAGAACTGCATACTACATGCAGTTTAGGTTGAGA
>NW_010199840.1:5113-33119 GCF_000695765.1 Mesitornis unicolor
GAAAGCCAATAAACATACAGATTCAGGATCTGCAGTAAAAGCCAGTCACATAAAGGCAAAAGAGCAACAGCAACACTGAAGTTTTCAGCTGGGCAGATCTGCTCACTCCAGAAATCGTGGATTTCATGGGCAAACTGAACAACTATCTTAGCACCTAGCAAAGCATGCAGTAACTATTTCAGTCTACCAAAAGAGGACCAGAAACCAGATAAACATTTGGGATATCAGCAGAGTCACCACTGCACTGCCACACTTGCCATTAAGGCTCATACCCAAAATATTAAACCTTTCCAATTAGATTGTGTAACACTAACCTAAAATAAACCTAGATTTCTTGAAATCCAGATAGCATCAGTGTATTGCTCTACCCAACTGCACCAAGTATGATAAACAACTTAGCTAAAAATGTTTAATGAATGAACACTGAAAACATGTTGACCAAACAAAAGACAGCCAACCCTTTATTTGTTAGGAACAGATGCTGAAGATTGAAGAGATCATCAACCAGCTGTGGCTATGTAGAAGGGCCTGGACTCTACAACTGTATCAGGAGAGAGGAGACCTTCAACCCGTTCAGAATTTCTGACTTCAACAAATCTCCAAAGGGGTAGAGAGACCACTCCACAACGATCAGCCTGAGATGCTACACAATGCAACTCCTGATTTTACACATTCAACTCTATCCTCTGAAAGGAGGAATTTCAATTATCATTGACCTCTTTCCAGGACACTGTTTTCTGACGGAGAAAGTTAACTGCTGACAAAACCACCCATTTGATCCTGTAGCATAATTTATAGAGGAATGCATTAGATTTAGCAGAGGAAATCACATAGTAAAGATTTGGGGTGCATATTTCCATAGCATCTTGGAGCTTATTTCACATGAAATTCAGTCAAATTAACTAAAAGCATGTTAGTAAGTGAAAGGGTGCTAGAACTTCCTGTGAAGACTCATGCAGAAACAAAGCAAAATCTGTACATTGTAGCTTAATTGCCTGGAGAACAGCAAATGTAATCACCATTTCCAAAGGGGTGCCCAAACAGGGTCAGAGATAGCACTAGCACTTGTGGAGACCTTGGGAAAAGATTGAGGCTTGAGCTTCTCCACCCCTTCTTTTGCAAAGCAGATCACCCACACGATACTCCTCCTTCATCTGGTTAAGAAGCCAGCAATGGTTTTGGCTGTGCGCCTCCACTACCCATTCACACACCAAGCACCTCCTGCAGAGATGCTGGGAGAGCCCATGCACTGAGCCACGTGTCTCTAGATGGAAAAAAAAAAAGATAAGTATTTGTCCACTTACTCATGCAACAGAAATCACTGCACAGCAGACACACAATTTGGTCTTTCAGTACAGGAGAGGCTTTAGTACAAGTTTGCCAGCAAGATTAGGGATACCTAGCCAAGCTTCTGGAATACCTCATCCCCTCTCAAGCCCAGTGTAATCTTCTCTACCACATATTGGATCACTGGATCCAACACCAGGCCAACCAACCGTCTGTGGTACATTGGATATGAGAACAGGGGGAAATGATGCACCACGGCACCTGCATAATAGGGAGTATATCTAGAGCTACAGAGAAGCCTAAAAAAGGATTTAAATTAGTAACTCCTCCACACAGTACATCAGAACTAACAGACCTGCATTCCAGTTTCAAATTGGTGTGCTTTAACATCACAATTTCAGTTGATTCTCAATCAATGTTCCCAGCTATGAACCATGAAGACAAGGACTAAGTGTCTTAAAGCCTACTCCTCACTGAAAGTCGACAGGATTTATCCTGAGGCTATGGATATCCATCACCAGACATAACACAGGACTGGACAGAATACTTTTTTCCCCACTTTTCCAGCATTTCAGCTTCAGGGGCTGAAAGAGCAGCTGCAAGAACACAGCACATGACAGAAGACGTTTGCCAGCAACACAAGACAGCAAAGATGGCTCACAAAGTGTGTGCGAGCCATGCCAGCAGACTGTACCCGTATCTCCATCAACTCATTTCAAAACACAAGTGTTGATAGTGTGCACACACATACATACACACACTGTAAAGGTAGACCGGTATTAGTTTACATTTTAAAGTGGACATAGAAGTGTACGTAATAAAACCATTAAATTATTTCCACTCCCCCTCCATCCTATCATGACATAAAAATAAGCTCTTTGTGCAAAGACTTCTAAAACCTTACATCTGACAAGCCAAGACAACCAATCTTCACTGGAAAAGACTCTAGCTTGACATTTTTAGAAAAAAGTTTTGCTCTGTTCAGCAACATTACAATTACTTTGGAGACTTTTTAATTACTTGTATTCTCATGTTCTTCTATTCCTTTTGATCATGCCATAGCAAAGTAATTTCAGATCAATACATTGCCCAAGAGACCAAAAGAACTCAAAGCAAAGGGTTATTTAGACATACCAAGTACTATTATCAATCCTCAGGAAGAACTACTGCTTACTCACAAAGCAGTGATAATACCAGAAGAGTTAGATCAAAATTGAAAGAAATCACTTAGTCCTTAAAGTTAATTGTTTCTCAGTACTTTCTGCTTTTTTTTCCCTACTACAGCCGAGTGCAGAAGGCCTCCATTATTTCACACGACTAGAAACAGTATTTAATTTCATGAACATTTTATTTGGTAGTGACTAATTTTTAAGTCCTTTGTAGTTACCATTCTACTTCATTTTAGGAAGGTTTTGAGAAGAGTCATGCTCACTTGCAAATAACTAGCTGACAGGGGAAGGGGAAGAGAGTTGGATGTCAGTTCATAAATGAGAAATCCTGAAATAACCTAACTGGAGCTTAAGCCTTTATAAATGTATTTAAGTCTACAAAGAATGTCACATACGGCTGCAGTTGTTACCCAAGTTTCTAATAAGTCCCATAATACTAAATAAACTTTCACATTATGAAAAACTACAAGTCTGCAAAGCATCTCGATGTCCTTAGTGTTTCTGTAGAAATCTATTCAAGTTGTGACTTATTAAAGTGTACGCATTTTCTAAGTAGCATCCTGGAAATCTGCAAACCCTGTTTCAATACCAGAAATAAAGCTTGATGCATCAACTCCACCTGAAACAGGTTGACGTTATTTTTTTCTAAATAGTAAGAAACAAATCCTTTGCTACAAAAAATAGCCAGCTTGTATTAGTAAACCAGGACTAACAAAAATCTTAGACAACAATGCAGCTCAGATTTTATTCTGAGTCTTCCAAATGTTTAAAAGCCAGTCATATGTTTTTTCTTTGGTTGTGTGTACACCCACAAGAGTAGATGCATCCATGTTCCTGCTTTCAGAATCTACACCAAAATTTTAAAGCTGTAATCACTTGTATCCTCTTTGTAGAAAGTTTGAATTCACTTACCAATTCAGTCAGTGATCTTTACACAGTTATCAAGATTTCTACTTTCAGCAAATATTCTCTCCTACTTACCTTTACTATTAGTTTCACGAACTTGAGCTCCTCAGCTGTGCATTTGAAGGCAACAGCATAATTGCACCAACAGCACAATTTCATCAACACTATTTGCCAATATTGGCTCACAGCTGCAGAAAACAAGTGATAGGAGTAACTGCTTAATGCAACTGCCAGAAAAATGGATTTTGGAAGAATACAGACCCAGCTGTGTCAAGTGCTGTGCATGACCCAGTCAACAGCGTGAATAATCCCATGAAAAATGACGTGATTTACAGTTTCTCAAACTAAGATTAGCATATCCAGAAGGTCTGAGCCCCATGAATGCTTCAAACAAGAAGCTACAGAAAAAAACTCCATGGAAGCCAAAACTTTTAAAAGAGAATATTTCAAAAGTGTCTCAAGCAGACAGACATACTACAATAAAAAGTCAACCAGATGCCACCACATCAACCACAGCACAGAGCATTGCAGATGAGTTCTTTGAAAATATTTCATTTACTTTTCCAGGTTCAGTCACATCTTACAGCTTTACATAGTAAGAATAGACCTTAGAACAGAGTGGGGAATGAGGGAAGGGACAAGCAAACATCCAGAAGCAAACCACAGTGATCAGAGCAGAGAAAGCTGCTGTCCTGGTTTGAGGTAAACAGAACTAATTTTCTAGTTAGTGA
Source organism: Mesitornis unicolor (assembly GCF_000695765.1). Classification (NCBI taxonomy): domain Eukaryota; kingdom Metazoa; phylum Chordata; class Aves; order Mesitornithiformes; family Mesitornithidae; genus Mesitornis; species Mesitornis unicolor. The sequence goes on from NW_010199840.1 coordinate 9,207, forward strand.
TTTGACTTTTCAGCTCAGTCTCTTTTAAGTGACTGAACTTGCTGAAACCAGCAGCATGGTTTTCCCAGACCGCGCTGCTAGAAGATAACCTCAAGGTCACTGTCTCACCATGGGTGCTGTGTCTGCACCTATCGGGGGGGAAGCAGACCCAAAATTGACCAACAAGGTATTGCACCCCACATACATCATACTTGGTATAAAGCCGAGGGATCGCGAGGGTCTCAACCATTCCATCTCAGACCCTTCTTTCCATCTCGATCCCGCAGCATCAGCGGGATCTGCATCAGCTTCCACTGCTGCTAGGTCCGCACTGGGACTTTTCCACTGTCCTGCTCTGCAAAGCCTCTGGTGATGTATTCGTCATTGTGAAGGGGAGAGAGGGGGAGGGGGATGATTTTATATTGGTTTTTTGTACATATTTGTATATATTTCGTTACTTCCTATTTACGTTATTATCCTGTAGTACCAGTATTATTGTTTTATTAAACCTGTTAGTTTTATTTTCCAACCTGTAAGGTCTCTCTCCCTTATTCTCTTTTCTCCTCCCTTCTGGGGAGGGGAGAGAGGTTCATAGAAAATGTCTGTCCAGGATTTAGTGGCTGGCCCAGCCCTAAACCACAACAGCTACTTCAGTCAGGTCAGCCTTGTTTTCTCAAGCAAAAAATTACTCTAATGCCATTCGCTACTTTCTGTGTTATATTCACTCCCCAAACTCAGACTGCTATGAGCAAACAAACTGGAAAATTTTAACATTGACAGCAATATTGATTTTTCCCCTCTAAATTTAGGGCACAGCATTATACGAATCACAGTCTACGCCCTCATCTGTTTTTGTCCTACTTCTGCACTGCCCATGCAAAACCTTAAAGCCCAAAATAATTTGTGCTTTATACTGTAGGCATTTGTGCAGCAAGAATGGGATACAGAGAGAGTAGTCTTCTAACATAAGCTAGAACATCCCTTGAGGAAGACAAGGACGCTTCCATGCTGGCAGTCTTAGCGTGTTTCTCATAACCTCACCTTGCCACCCCATCCAAGGAACTCACAAAATCTTTTACAATATATTTGAAGGAAAAGCATCCAAGCACCTCTGAACAGAAGTACCAAGAAATACAACCATAGAAACATGCATAAAGATATCAAAACCATGTACACACAACAGGTCTCTGCTTTGGGATAGCTCATACATTGCCTACTCTACTCAAACCATTCAAGTGCAAGACATCCGGGCTAACTACAGAGCAGAAATACATAGTGTAGAGAGCAAATTCTTCTTTTTCTTCCTATTATGAAACCACACTCCCATTACCACATGACTTCTCAAGAAACCATAAATTGCGTATCTCTTTTCTCCTATCTTCAGTACCTTTCTGCCCCTACATACCTTGTATTTACATTTTGGCGCATCTTCCACACAGAAAACACTGATATTCTGTTACTATTTTTACAGCAATACTTCAACTGCTGGCATTAAATTAAGGGGTATTTCTGATGCAGAGGCTTTGTATTCTGATCCACAATAAACTTCACCAAAATTACTCTTCATTCAGAAAGCTTAAATGGGAACTACAAGTAATCCTCTGCTATATTAGATGATATAATATAGGGCACACAGTACCTCTAGATAATTGCAGGGCAGGATACAAATGAAGATTAATCTTTTTCACTTTGACATGAAGCAAACAACTGGGAGTTTAAATTATATCATATTCAACAAAACATTAAAAGCATTAATAACATTAATGCTTTAAAATGTTATAAAGTATTAGCACTGATTAAAGTTAAAATTACTAACGCAGATATTCCATTTTTAAGTGAAAGAGTACCTATTCGCTAAGTCGCTAACAGATTTTAACAATTCAGGGAGAGGTGCCCCTAACTTCTTGCGCTTTGCTCTGACTGCTAAAGTTTCTACTCGCCAAAACTCAACTGCAATTGAGCCTCCTCCCACCCCTTCTCAAAAAACCTACACAGTAGAAAATGGTTCGTTGACTGCAGTTTGTTAAGCAAAAGAACACCCAAAATACATAGACTTATATTGGAAAAGTAGCTAAGCAATTACACAGGGATTTTGATTACCATAGGCATTTACTTTGAATAAAAACATTATTCAGATTTGAATCCGAGCTGAACATTTCACACTGTGTTCAGTCAACAGCAGTGTTCTCACCTCACAGGAGGCTACAAGCTAAGCTGCAGCTTCATGGCACAGTATGTGGCAGAAGAATTCAACCACAGAATTATCCCATTTATCATCCTAATTACGCCTCAGAAGCTGCTGCATTAACATCAATATCTGCATCAGACTCCAGGTGTCACTACAAATTCTCAGGCAATGAGCAATGTCAGCATGTGAAAGACAGAACTCCCCAGGCAGAAATCAGTGGAATATTACTTTTTCTCCCTTTCAAGATCCTGATTGGGTGAAGAAAGACCTGTGCTTGATCCTGACCATTTAAGGAGGGCTGCAGAAGACACCATGTGCAACTTCACAAAGCTACTTACAGAACCCCGATGGACAATTTACACTCTTGTCAAGTGCAGTAAAAATTCTCATGCAATATTTTTAAAAGTCATTTGAAAGGAGGAAAGGAAGATCCCATAAATAGTATATTTAGACAGGTAAAAGAATAAACAGACAATAAGAGATTCTGTAAGACATATTATGAAAACTTCCCAATGCTAGAGTGTTGAAACACTATAAAATATGTTGAGTTGTGGCCAGCACCAAAGGAAGCTGTCACGGCAAGGTCATAGTGTTCACAGACTGCCTACAAGACTGGCACCACCTGATGTCATGATTAAAAAAAAAAGACAAGCAAAGATTTACAGGAAAACCATCCCACAAAATTCATTTGAAAGCAACCACAAATCCAGTTATGAGTGTCTGGTTTAGTGTTGGCAGTGCTGGAACATGCACGTCAGGGAAGAAAAACAGTTATTTAAAATAAACTGTCTAGCAACTCATCAAGGAATAGCTAGAGTGTCTTCAAAAAGAATAAGCACTGACCCATATTCTTCATTGACATACAAGTTGTTTTTTTCATCTAGTGTGGACAGTATCAATGTAAAATCCCTTAGCTTCTTGCTACACAGCTACAAACACCCAAAGCAGAAATAAATAGCTGGAACTTTCAACAAATAACTTTTTCTGAAGAGAAAAATGTATTTCTTTCCCACAGATTAAATAAAATTATTTGATTCAGGTCTGAGAGACCCTTAACAATTAAGAGCAGACTTTTCACTGTATTTTATATAAGAACTCCCAGACAGGAAGCTTTGTTGATTAAACATTCAGTTGAACATCACTACAGCCTTATTATCTTGCGGTGGTGTCTGAGAAAGAGTCAGTCCTAGCCCACCACTAAAGGCTGTGAATTTTTTCTTGGACTGACTTTGCTATTCTACACTTGTGCCAATGACACATTCACTCAGCAGTAACACTTCCTTGCCCACTGCAATAATAATTTAAAAAACCCAAACACAACAAACAAACAGAAAAACCCAACACCACAGCCAGCTTAACCTTACAGGTCCTAAAACAAATGAGGAGCTATAGGCAAATGATTGGAAACAGAGATAGTGGTTTTCCCTTTTTATTTATATACTCTGTCCAGGTTTGTTCACTTTGGATGTTTCACTACAATTTAGATCTTGAGCAGTTGTTTGAACTGTGACTACACTTACTTGATAGAAAAATGTTAAAAATACAGTAAACTCTTACCAGAACCCATCACATAGTTTATAAACAGTCATCTAAAAGAAAGACCACATAAACATGGTGTTGTCCCACCGGTTAAAGCACTACAAATCTTGATTGTATTTATAATATCCTAAACTACTTCAAAATTAACTTGGCCTTTTTCTTCAGCACATTCTTAGTTAATGAAAGCTAAACTCAACAGCAGCATCTGACTGCAGAATAATTGTCTGCGTGGAACAAAGAAATATTGTTATGCTGATGTTAAAGTTCACAGGATAGGAGAACAGGTTCCGTATACAAGCCATAACAGAACTATAGCCACCTTTATTATCTCCTTTCACCTCATGCTATATGAAATCCTGCATGTTAAATAGCAAAGAAGAACCCACAGAGACAGCAATCAGTGATTTGAGTGGTAATTTGAGGTAATAAACAGTCTTTTCACAGCCTTATACCAAAAGACAAAGCAAATCTGCAGGAGAAAAAGTTCCCTTGCAGCACGAAAGTGGCATCACGTTAAAAATTATTTATTTTCACCTGTGTAGTACATTTTGAAAACCAGAAACAGCCAATATGGGGAAAAACTTCTAAATTATTAAAAATATGAATTGACTTAATTTTATTCTTATGAAGAATAACATAAAACTGTCTTAATTTCTTCTGAGACCTCTTCTCAAACAAGGAGTCCCTGCTGTTGTACTCATGGCTGTATTATTCCCCCTTGTATTTTATGAAGAAAAAAAACAATTTAAGAAATCATTTTTAAAACGGCTCACACATCATCTTGGGTCCCCCTTTTATCCTGCTGCAATGTTATCCACCAAACTTGATTTCACAGAAGGACATAGAGGGAGATACATTATCCTGTTCTTTTTTGTATTTCAATGTAAACAATTAAATTAGTTTTAATGTTTCATTTGTCAGCTGCTCCTGATAAAGCAACATGGTACTTCCATCTGAGCAGTAGCTTCTGCCACTTATTGCTTTTTCTACATTAATATTTCATGCTATTAAAAAAACCCAAAACACCACAACACCACAAAAAAACCCAAGAACGAAGTCAGCAGTAAAATAAGAGAGAGACCAAAGAGTCATTTCAGGCCTCATTTTCTATTCATGATGTGTCGTTCAATAAATAATGTGTCTGTGTTTGATTTTATTATGTTGCTGCGTGACCTGTAGAATGTCAAGAGACCAGCTAAGAGAGATGAACATCATTCTACTAGTGAGAAAAGTCAATAATAATAGTTACACTCTTCATGCAGTCTTTTGCAAAACTTTAATTTTTATAAAATCTAAATTCACGTTGAATTTTTAAGAACGAAAAAAATCCTTAGCTTTACCTAACCAAAAAAAAAGAGGAAGAAAGCTCTGTTCCATTCAGAGTCAAGGCCAAGAGTCCCAATGTTATGCATAAATACATAAAATGTAAACGTAAATAGCATCTGTATTACAACACAGGGTTGCTGTTGGGTGGTTGGTGGGTGTTTCTTTCCCCCCCTTCAAAAAACTCTTATCTATCAATTCATACCCATTAGAAAGAGCATCCATATTTTACACTATCTAGAAATGCTAAACTCTGAAAACCTATACAAATGGAAAGTAGAGAACAAGAACCAAATGTTCTGCCTGAAAGAAAAAATAAAAACAAATGAGCCTGTAAGCTTTTCTCCCATTTCTGTTTTCTTAGGCTCCTTTAGTTCTTTTACCAGAAGAGAAACTTAACCATACATTGGAGTGATAGGAAAACTATCAAACCCTAAAAATAAAAATATTCTTAAAGCTCTGAACGCTAATTTCCAACCACTGAATAATCACTGCATGATAAACTGCACATCCGTACCTCAGTAATGACTAGATGCTCCAGTCACCAACTGGGACCCTACTGTGCCAGATGAAGGCTAGCAGATTTTAATGACATTGCAAGGATGTAATACACAGATATGAAAGAATGTTAGCTTGATGTATACTGCAAGAGCAACTCACAAACCAATAATTACGAGCAATTTTTGCCATATTTTTACAATTATTTTTTAAACGCACACTAATACTGCAATTTAGTTTAAGGAAGAAAGTGGAACTATTAATATCGGAGCATAAACAACAAAATAACACATTTCTCTGTTGGTGTGGGAATGCTTAGAATAATGAAATTACCATGCTCTGCTTATGAAAAACTGCAAAGCAGAAAGAGCCACTGTGCCCAATGCGCCACACTACCAGAGGTTGGGAAGCCACTCATTCATACGACTGCTCTGTTTATTCCCCTGACTGCTCCTCTTCCATACCCAGTTGTGTTCATAAACAGAGTGCACATCACTTGCTTCATTACCCATCAGTTGCTATGACTCTATATAGAAAGCTGGCAGAGACCTTTTTCTTTATTGAACACAGACCCAGAGCACTCCCAGTACTATGACAGAGAAGCTGCAAAAACATACACTCCAGAAGAAGCTTTCATCCTTTGGACCATCTGGGGAACAAACCAGGATGCTGCTCAAATTCCTTAACAAAGGCAGCAAACACCTTTCAGTCCCAGCTTCGCCAGGATCTGTAAATAGGAACTGTCTCTGGAGCCCACTGCAACCAAATGCTTGTGCATAGAGCTGGCATGCTTTGTAGTTCAATAGAGGGATGTAAGTTATACACTCTCTTTTCTTGAGGTGATCAAAATAAATACATGAATCAACTTAATACCTACCAGTTTCAATAAAATATAATGCAAGAAGAAAAGAGTACTTTAAAAGCTACCAGAGTCACCAAAGGAAAAAATAATCCAAAACCAAAACAAACAAAAAACCAAACCCAAAGCAATCAAGACAATGAACAAAAAAAAATCCTAAATTATTACTCAGGAATATTATGAAATCCTGAGGGAAAGGATGGGAAGAACTGTAGACTGGGACTAAAATACCCACAGTGCCAGTGTTGCTATTTCAGTCTCCACATTGGTGCTGAGAAATGCAATGGACTTACCACACTTAGAAGAGCAAGTCTCCAATGTGTGCCATTAAGGACAGCTCCAAATTGTAAAACAGCAAGAGGAAAGAAAACTGAAATCAAGTGAAGAACAAACCAGTCTGAGTACCTTCAAACTAACTAAACCTTTTGGGATCGGGCATTTGGGCTGTGGAACGTGTTTTCCGAAGAGCTTTCATCACTGCTCTATAAATCAAGGTACTTTTTTTTTTTCCACATTTGCTTTAACAGCACAACAGAGAATGAATAACAATGTGTTCGCCTTACCACCACCACCCAGATAGTTTAGGACAGAATTTAGAGATCATTTTGACCCCTCACAAGAATAAAAGGAGCCAGATCAATTCCATGTTCTGGCTCCATATAAGAAAATGTGTTGCCTGTTTTCCTTGCACACCCTCGTTCCTCACTCCACTGGCTACGGAGAGTGAAGACATCTCAAGAAATGGCCTGGTAGCATAGAACAGATGATGGGCAGATAATCACAGAATATGGCTTATCTCTTAAAGTGCAGAATTTAAAACAGAAACTGTATCACTTCTTCCACAATGCATAATCAGCAAAGGAAAATAAACTTCAAGCAAAACCCTGCCCATGGAATCTCACAGAACGCAGAAGGAAGCACAAAGACCAGCAAACCCATGGTCACTCAAGAATGATGTCTTAGCCCTGCACCCAGAGCCTTCTTTCTTTCCAGTGACACATTTGGAGGCAAATTCCAATACAAAGTCAGCTTATTAAGAGATATGCGTTTACAACCTCCTTGGACTTTTCCAGAGCGTATTATTTTGTATTGCCTTGGATCCTAGTTTTGATCTGCAGAAAATGCACTATTGTGACTTTACATCTGAAAGCCCGGTTTTGAACCCTCCACTGTCAACTTCATTTAAAGCCACCCCCTTGACCTCAATGAGGGAAAAAAAACAAAACAGCAAAAGGCATTAGCCATCATAATTAAAGGGATTACAAATTGATGCATATTAATCCCAAAAGTCGCCTGAATACAGAACAAACTAAAAACTTCATATAACAAAAAGAAAGGCATTACTTGATGTTAAAAATCTTGTCTTTTCACCAAGTCATTAAGAAATGCTTAAGGCATACCTGGATTGACCACACTTGTTACACATCTTGCTTGCAAGACTTTCAATTGAAATATGAAAGTTATGAAATCCATCATTCTCATTTACAAAAACTGTTTCCGAAAGCTAACCAGTCCAGTTATTGCTTTACAGATCCACCAGATCTACTTCTAAATGGAAATGGAACAGCACAGTTAAAATCCCCATACAATAATTAATTATATTCAGAATATGCAATGTACATACATAGAAATAACAAGGGCTATGTAGTAACGATACACTATACTTTTGAAGTAAAATTTATGACACACAAAAAACTGCTCAAAACACATGCAGTGACTTTTGTCCTGTTATAAGCTGCATTCAGATGTATTGGTGATGAAACTTTGTTAAATCTGTCTTCTCTTCAGAAGGGAGTACCACGCTGAGAAACAAACTTGGCCATCAAAAAAACTATAAGAAACTTAAGCTGAATGTTGAGCGAATCATCAACTACCTTTTCAGTCCTCTAACAACACAATTTGCCTTCTGCAAAAGCTATTTTCATAAATCCCACTTAATTTGAATATCCTTGCCAATTGCTTCATTAATGGGTTTTTTTTGGATGCAATCAAAAGTTCACTTGGTTAAGTTAGGAATGACAACAGTGCTCTTGTGCAAAGCACTTTATTGCTGAGTTTCACTGAACTCCATAGAGTCAAGGGCTATATCACTGACTGAAAGGACTTGGCAATTAAATGGATCATCTGAATAAGTTCTCAGCATCTCAAGAACAAGAGAAAGGTGAATGGTGTGGGTGGGTTAAACAGCCTTTTCCAAAAACATAGGAAAAATCTGAGCTGAGGAGAAGGCTAAAGCAATACTTTCTAGTACTCTCCCAGCCCCAAGCGATATAAATATCAAAGACTTTTTAAACCAGGGACAATATCATCATTTTTGTCTTCTTTTCCTGCACACTCCAATATATTTGCTAAACTAAAGGGTAGCCAAAACTAATGCAATAAAGACACCTTCCAGCACATCACCAGCAATGCATCACTAGCAACCACATTACTTGACCAGGTAAAAATGCGATCAACACAAGATTTGCAAACAGATTCACAATCTTAACTCATGTGAAGATAGATTTTTTTAAAATTAATCAACTCACTTGTTCTTTTCTACTTTGCTAAAATTTTAAAACTCAAATTTTACACTCTAATCTTAAGAAGCCAAGAAATATGCCAGCACTTCCTTATTACACTTACCTGAGTTACAAAATGGGTATTAAAAGAAGTCCCAGGAGACTGCAGTCCACCTACCCTGACTTCTCATGTGAACAATTCACCAAGAGTCTTCAAAGTGCTCTTGGCAGTGCTGAAGGCAGGTTATGTCTAAAAACTGAAGACAAACTGACTTCACCATTTGACTGGAAAGAGAAACATTAACTAGAGACAGAGGAATACAGTCAATTACAGTTTTTAATTAGATTTCCAAGCTAACATTCAGTGAACGTTGGTACTCATGAATAGCAATCAATGCCGCATTCTAGTGATTTGTTACGCAAATAAAGCACTTATTATCCCATCCCAAAGTTAATACCCTTAACAAAAACTCAAAAAAAAATATACTATTTGCCCTTATTATAAAGGAGAAGGAAAGAAAAAACACAAGAGAACTTCTCTGGAATTTAAACTAGTTCTACAAAGGTACCTGACTACATTCAGGTACAATTCCCACGAGCTAAAAGTGCATTTTGATATCTAGGTGCTTTTCAAACCCTGAGCCCAAATTCATAAAAGAAAGTTTGTTCAAGAATTATAGTAGAAAAAGTGAATCAATAACATACCTAAGGTGAGTTTGTAGTCTTAGTACAGGAAGCATAAAGCCAATATCTACTCATCAATTTAAAAAATAAATAAATAAAAAAAACCCCACAAAACAAAAACTTAAAAAAAACCAAACCACACCACAAAACAAAAAAAACCCACAAATTAAAAATCCCCCACATAAATACTGATGGCCACATTGAAGCCCAGTCTGAATACAGAGGAAGAACAGACAACCTCATGTATTTCCCACTATAAAATCTAGAAAGATAAGATGGGCCATGGGTTCTTCGCTGTTTCACTTTTGTTATACGAGCAGAGAATGACAGTTGCTATGGCTGCTGGCTCATGCCTCTCATAGGCACACACAGCAAGATTTCAAATACTGGCTTTGTACACTTACATGTGCCTAATTTTACCCTTGTATGTTATTTCTACTGATAATGAAAATACCACATACGTTGTTGCATGCTAAACATGCTATATACAGCAATTCATAAGTAACATCAAGTTAACCCTAAAGTATTAAAGTCAGGAGCTGATGAGAGCTTCTTTTAAAGAATGCTTTTGATGGGGTTATTTTATTTCTCTACTGTCCAGCTGAAGTCCACAGTATTAATAGAATATGTTCGTGTCCAGCAGCAGTTAGGTGTTTTACTGGTCACACTGAAGTTTCACTTTATCATACACATACCTAGACATAGAGTATTACAAATATCAGTGGTAAATCTTCTCCATCATTTCTGCAAAAACAAAGGTGCATGATTCCACAAAGTGATTTGTTGGGTTTTCAAGCACAGTATCTCCCTATTCTAGGTCACAAAATGCAGAACATTGTGTCCTGCAAAGGCCATAAAACATGGCCAACTCATCACACCGAATTTCTACTTCTACATTTACTGACATTTTGAACTTGCATGCAAACATGTAGATTAACAAGTGTCTGCACATAGGGCCTGATTCAACTCTTCTATAGTTAGTATAGATGCACTGATTTGAATGCAAGCTGAAGTATACCACTGAAGTAAATGTACACTTCAGAATAACATTTTCCCTTCCCAGAAAAACAAGCATACACTTTTCCCCCCATTTGCTGCTAAATAAATACTCAATTAAAATTCCCCTGAAGAAAAGGTGTCTTAAGTTAAATCACTGCAGTGAACAGCACAGCAGATTTTCAGGGTCACACTCTCTTCATATAAACCACCCGGATGCATAAGCTGACAATGACACCTCTGCTCCCTTTCTGCAACTCAGTGATCATGTTAGCTCTCCATCAAACACTTCTTTAAAAGGAAACACTGGTGTGGCTACATAACCCTGGAGCTCTTGTCCAATTTGACCAAATTTTAGGAGGACAACAGAGGAACTCATTATCCTCCCAAGACAGATCCAAGTGTTTTTCCAAGACGTATCTGAAGAAGAATCTGAAGTGCCTTCCAGTTGAAGGACTGAAGTCACCCTCAAAGTTTGGCTACATGCACTACAAAGTTTAAAACAAAGCATCTTACCCAACTAATGAATCATACAAAACTGGTGGCAATTAATTCCATTTCATAATGGTAAAATCAAACGTACAATGACTTATGGCTAAGGAAATGAAAGCTGTAGCAGTTGATCTATCACACATTTCAGATTAAGTTCCTGCAACAACAAGCAGTAAGTTAGGAGCAAAGCCCTACCTTACAAAACATCAACTTCAACATGTTTGAGAATGTGAAAGGATAGAGGTTCTATTTCATTTTCTTCCTACTTCCTGGATCGCATACAGACCACAAGGTGCTGAATTTTGATAAACTATATACAATAACATGCATCAGGAAAATATTGCCCAGTTTAGAATGTTCTTACTAAATTTTACATTTGAAACTGTGATTTGAGATTTCATTTGTAATAACAAACATGAAACTAGCCAAAGTATTACAAGTCAAGCAGGAAGAACTTCACAGTTAGAGAAAATTACAGTTATTTAGCTCAAAGTTACATAGCCTTTGGAGACTTATAAGGTACAACAACATCTCTTAGAATGCTGAGAAGTAAGCGAGAGTAGAATACAATGCCCCACATGCTCCTATCCCCCGTTTTTCCTGTGTGAGGGGGGACTAGCACAGCTATTAGTGCTACCCAGGAACAAGGCAAAATAATTCACAAGTAGCAGCCCACGAGCGCTGATCTTCTAAAAGCTCCTTGTATGCATTTCCTTGTTTGCCTCCCCTCCTTCTCATCAGACTTCTCTTACTGTGCATGCAACAAATATCTGAGAAAGATAGCTGCACATTATACACATGAAAAGACTGCAGACAGCTCCCTTTACACAGATTATAGCCAGTGTTCTCCAGGCCCCAGGTGAGTCAACTCCCCTGCATATCTGGCCTTCGGTTTCCTCCTCTGTTCAGCATAGTCATTATACTCATTACAGCAAAAAAGAGTTAAAAGGTCAAAAGTGTATCCTGGAGTGATCATAATCTATACCAGAGTAATTGCTTATGTGGAATATTAGTTAAATCTCTCATCTGTCTGTCTAGAAGAACTGGGTCAGACAAGATCTGGGAAAAGATACCAAAGAAACATTTTGCGAGGATAAACTCAAAAAATCTCGAAAATCCTCTACAATAATGGTACAGTTACCACTTCATAGAGAGCTAGAAAGTGGCAAACTTAAAGATAGACTAATATTAATTTTTCTTCTATGTCCCAGTTTATCCTTCAGCTATTCTCAAGGTTTCACTAAACCCACTAATCTGGCAATATTGGCAAGTCTTGCAAAAATATATTGGGTTTTAATAGCTTCTGATGTGAGAGAAGCTGGACTGTAATTAAGTTTCCATAACACACCTTATTCCCTCGTCCTAATTTATTTTTAGGATTTGAGGCCTCCATGAGAGACACTCTTGGAAATTCAGTCAAAGCAAGACACACCAAAAGTTTACAGAGTTTCAGTGTCTTCCCATCGATCTGAAATCTTTGGAGACTGAGCTCATGAACACCAAGGCTCCTGGCTCCCAGCTCCTTGGTCTGCTAGTGTTTGTAATGCTGACAGTGCTGGCACCTTAGGAACTTGAGAATTTGAATTGCCGATGTCTGCTTATTGAAATACCAAGCTTTTTCCTCCTCCTGTTTATCTTGCTGTAACAAAACGTTCTGTACTGTACCAAACAAGATGTATTTGGAATGACTATTGTGAAAAACTTCCTCAACAGAGCCTTATTCTGTACAGAAAGCATCTGTATTGTTCAGTTGCAAATATTTCCACAGAAGATTAAGCTAAACTATGCATGGGTTTAGCTCTTACTTCATGTTCAAATGGAAGGTTTAAGAGATGATTTCTGCATTTTAAGATTTATCCCCTAGTAAATTTCACTATAACTTAAGGAATATATGTTCTTTGAGACTAGGAAACAAGATAGACAAGTTTTCATTTTGTAGAATGTAATTTTGGCCCTGGAAACAAGTATTTCCCTGAAGTTATGATGCAACTGCCTTTTTCAAGATGATCTCAAATGAAAATACTTCCCAAATAAAGCCATCTTTTAGTTGCATGCTTCTCAAAGCACTGCATAACTTAGCCTTCTGTCCTTGATATGAACTATCCCTTGCTTATCTTTAGCACACCAGTTACTCCTCACTAAATATTTACTTACCTACTGTCCACATGTTTTAACACCTCCAAGAGTCAGTAAAATGTTCTGCAGGTGCTAATACAGTCTGCAAATGCCATGTTTTTCTGCTTGCCCATTTAGCCAGTGTGCATTCCCCGTGCCAAGAGATGCTCCCTTGCAGAAAGGAAAGGTGCACAACAAGGCACTGCTACTGGAGAGTGCTTCTGATTCAGGGGAAGTGCTCTTCAAAAAAACCCCAACAAACCCAAAACAAAGAGGCATTTGTGATGTCACAGGAACTGATCACAAAATGTTTTGTTTCCACCTATGTCCTAATGCACCTCCTCAAATGTAACCAGCTGAGTGTTGTAATCCTGTGTTATCTACAGGATCTGCAACCTACAAAGTGCAACCAGCAGCAGATGCTGACATTGTTTCTATCGCGCAAGCAAACATAGCATTGCTGGTTCAGCTCCAACTACACAGAATAAAGCAGGGATCATAGCATTGGAAGCAAGTTTTCTTATGAAAAAACAGATATAATTAGACTTTCAACACTTTTCCCCATCACATGAATACCCCAAAAATCCCAGATCTGTCTGATGAAATCTTCTGGCAAATGCTCAGCCCATACCTGAGAAAAATCACACAGAATGGTTTTTCAGAAGCTTTGACAAGAAAAACACAAAAAAACCAAAAAAAACCAAAACCCCACAACAACAACAACAAAACACAACACAAAAAAACACCACAAACAAACAATTTTCCATATTCAATCATATCATTAACACAGAACCACAGCCTCAGCTGGTTTAAAGTTCTTTAGAGTCATTGGAAGTGGTTCACAGACCCCACTCCACAGACTACAGCTAAAGGAGAAGTGCAGAGGAAAGAAAAAAATCCTATCCTGTTTACTAAAATAAGCCTTGAAATATTACTCTTCAAATTATTTAGTCTCAAGAAATGCGTCTCATCTTGTGCCTTTCACTTCAGCAAAACATTAAAATAATTGTGTTTTGCTCTTTCTATTTTATATATATAAACTGTTTACACTGTTTTCAAGGAAGAAAATAGATGGAAGCTGACTACAGTGCTATACTGTTCTAGATTTATAATGCAGACTGTTGTGGTTTAAGCCTAGAGGGCAACTGTGCACCACAATGCTCACAAAAGGGAGCTAAACAAAATAAGGACTGGGGGGGCTTTCCTCACTACTTAATGGTCACAGGCAAAAGACAGACTCATCATAGGGAGAAAAAACAATTTTCATTTTTTACCAATAACATCAGAGTAGAACAGTGAGAGATACAACCAGATCTTAAAGTCACACACCTTCCTCCACTCTTCCCTTCTTCCTGGGTTCAGCTTTGTTTCTCGTTTCTTTGCCTCCTCCACTTTGCCCAGCAGCACAGGGGGATGGGAATGGGGGTTGCAGTCAGCTCATCCCCTTGCAGTCTCTGCTGCTCCTTCCTCTTCAGGGGTAGGGAGGACTGCTCCCACTCTCCCTCTGCTTCCATGTGGCACCCTTCCCACAGTCCTCCATAAAAGCCCAAATGTGGGTCTGCCCACAGCTGCAGTTCCCTCACACACAAACTGCTCCAGCACACACTGCCCTGCTCTTCAAGGGCAGCCACTGCTCATGTGGATCCATCCCACCGTGAACCTCCACGGGTTACAAGTGGGTTGACCTGCACTCTCGCCATGGGTTGCAGGGGGAATCTCAGCTCTGTGCACCTCCTCCACCTCCCTCCTCTCCTTTCTTCCTTCACCAACCTTGGTGTTTGCACAGTTGTTCTCTTCACGTCCCTCTCATTTCTCTGCTCCAAGTCCCTTTCAATGGTTCTGAAGAGTTCCTGGCTCTCTCTTTCAAACTAGAGCTGTAGTCCTCGTACAGCACTGGTGCAAGCGAGAGGGCAGGCCATGTGGTGCACACACCTTAAATACATGAATTTGCAGCAGCGCTGACTGGCTTGGCCCTGGTCAGACAGTTTAGAGCAGAGGGGGGAAGCTTCTAGTAGCTTCTTCCAGGGCTATCTCCATAGCCCTCCCTCACTACCAAAAATGAACCAAAACCCCTCACATAAAACCTAATACACAGACTTTTAAAAACAGTTTAGCATGTTCATTACTTCATTTGTGTTTGTAAGCTTTTGTGATGTACTTGCATTACCTTTTCACTTCTCCCTCATATTATAAAAAGGGTTTACTCGCTTTTAAGGAATAATATACTACATTTCCTTAGTCTCCTGATTTCAGAAGCTGAGGTTTTAAGGGGAAAAAAAAACCTCAATTATCTTAAAAGTCAATAAAAATGTCACAAGTCATTAAATCCTTGTCAGCTGATAATGGTCACAGACACATGCAGCACATATATATATACCCATACACACACATTTATAAGCATGTGCATATTTCAGTGAGGGGAGAAACTACTCAAATCAGAAAGCAAAAAGAAATCTTAAAATAAGTGGGGTCCAATTTTTCACCCATTTTACCTACTCTAAGCTGCTAGCAAATAAGCGATGGATAAATGCTAATCAGAAAACCCCACAATCTAAATGTTTACATTTGATGGCAATTTTCTTCAAATGAAATAAAGGTATTCCACTTAACTTTAATTGTCCTAAGATATGTATAGGGAAATAGCAGTAAGGTAATAAAAATGTAATTCTTAATTGAATTTCTTATTAGAGAAGCAGACAAGTACTATCCATATTTGGGATACACAACTTCAAGTGATTAAATCAAGTCTGATTTAAAACAGCAACAGAAACACTGACAAAAGGAGTACAATTGAAACCTTGGGAAACTGCAGCAGTGGTTGTCTTTTTACTCGTAGTATTTAACTGGCAACAGGCAGGAATCATGGGGATGGGGTGGAAGACAGTGAGGAAATAAAAGAAAAACAAACTTCCTGACAGGTATTTTGAAAGTCAACATAGTGAAAAATTATCATACTGTAATCTGTAGGATAGCAATCTTGGTCAGCACTTCCCTTAATGGTTTTAATTTGAATGAAAAGCACTTCTGTTCCTTTAAAAAAACCAACAAAACCTCAAAATTGTTCTACTGACTCAGTGAAGGCAGTTATACCATAGAAAACCATAAGGTGAAAGAGATTAAATCAAACATCCCTTCTGTTTGAATAAAGGCAAGCTATTAATGGGACAACATTAAAAGCTGTGAAAGAACTGTTTACTTTTATACTAAAACACACAAAGAATGAAACCTTGATTGCACGGAGATACACTCAAATCTCACATTGATTTAATCAGAGTCAAGACTTCACGTATAAAAACCAAACATCTAAATAACAGCATTAACTGCTAGGAAACTGCAATCCCATCCAGAGCCATCTTTTCAATCAATACAGAGAGAAGTCATATTAAAATGAATTGTAATTAAGCACATATTCTTCTCATATCCAATTCCAAAAAATGTTTTTAGATAATAGGCAAAATCCTCTTTCATAGTCCAGTAGTCCTAAAAGATCTATAGGCCAACTTGCACTCCAGCTGAGTGATCTTGAGGATGCTCAGTCCCACAAGGGCCAAAAAAGCTTGAATCATTTTTACAGTCTGTTACATTGCTGCCAAGGTTGAACATCTCATACAGCCCCTAACTATACCGGAAAGCCAAGCATGGATAATTCGCCATCAAGCAACAAAAATTAAGAGACTGTTACACAAACCTCAGCAATTTCTTAAAAGACATTTTAAGAAATCATCCATCTCCCACAGTAAGTAGGATTTCTAGGGTGGGGGTAAACCCCATTTACACTCAATACATTTGAAGCATTGAACTTTTTTTTTCCCAAATGTCAGTTATTGAGAATGACAAACATCAAATTAACCGATGTAGTTAGAGATACATATCCATATTTTTCCAACTAGAGCATTTATGGTGATTTTATCAAGAAGTTCCTTGTAGATTTGATGCTATATTATAATGCATAATGATTTTAAAACTTGCTCTTAATAACTCACTCCCTTATTCAACAGCTCTAAGCAGTCATCATTCAGTTTTATTGGAACACATACAGAAAAAATAGGAAGTAATTTAGAGTCAACTCTCCTAAAGTACAGTTTAGAAAACATGAACATTCTAAATATTTAAATTCTCTTCATTAATTTAGTCTATACAGTAAATCTGTAGTTCATAAAAGAAAACAAAATAATCAAGCATCACAGGCATCCTGTAGAGTCAAAGGCCCACAGCAAACATGCACAAGTGTATCCAAGCATGCTTAAATACCTTGATTAATATAAAACTAATAACAAAACAAAAGCTTTCTATGGTTTTACAGTCACTCAGAAGCAGCCAAATCACAAACAGAACTGAAAGATGTAAACAACACAGAGGTGTAGGCTCACTTTCTTTCAACAGTAGGGCTTACTGTGAAGAAACAATTGCATCAAAGCATACTCAGCAAGTCTGCACATCCTATTCAAGGATTTTGGCACACTCCAGTCTTACACTGCAAGAAGGCAAAATGAATTGTGAAGTTTTCTTTCAGATTTGTATGATTTCTTATACCCCACAGTTAAGTATGTAGGTACATATGTACATAAACTTAAATCTGTTTAAAACAAATATAGAGCACACATATATGCGTGATTTTGTGTACACATTTTCTGTACAGTACATAAATCATACACCAGACATCCTGTTATGCTGTTCTGTGAAAGGTAACTTGGAATACAGGGAAGTGAGTGATGCTGCAGAAAGAGCTTCATCTCTTCACATTGTGAAGTGACAGACAACTAACCCTGCCTCTGTGCAGTGACAGATTCAACAGCCCTTCAAATCATCCCACAAGCATCTCTTCCTTCTAGCTTAATTTCACAAACGGTCTTTCCAAATCATGACAACCTTCCTATTTTTAAATAATTGGAGCATACTTACACTCATGGATAGAAGTCCAATGGGATCAAACCATAAACTTTAATTTTAGTCAGAGAATATTTTCTTTTTGATACAACAAATATCTTTCTCAAGTTTGACATTTTTCTTTTCCCACCTGTAGTTCTTTTCAAACTGTCTTCTCTTTTTACTCTCACACTTCTCAAACTTGTCAAGAAGGTTACCTCTGATTCTGAAGTTTAACAGATCTGAATTCCAGATTCCTATTCGCCCTCCTCCCCAGCTCAGCTGCAATTATCAAAGGTACCCATACAGCATTTACTGCAGGCTTGCCAGTGTGGTATTTAAAACCTGCATTTGTGGAAATTAAAAAAGTGCACCAAGCTTCAAATAAGCCAAGATATTTAAAATTCAGCATAAACCTCATAACAAACCACCACAATTTGTGCTCAGCAAGTAAATCAGTTTTGTAAGTCACAACACCCCGCATTTACTGGGCTATCTGGCAGAGATCACAGGAAGAGTCACTCTGTAGGAGAACAAGGGACGGTTGAAGCAGGTATCTCTGTCTTTGACATTGGTCAACTGCAATGGTAAATTAAAACACATACAATACTATTCCTGGATAGACTCCCAGCCTCCAGCAGTAGGTAGCATAAAACCACTTAAACAAGAGGCTGTCTCTCTGTATTTTATGCTTATGTAGAAGAACACATAAATGAGCATGGAAATATCCCCAGGAGGGACGGCTGCAGCAGCTGCCACCAAAGGAGGGCTCCTAGTCTGCAGCCAGCATTTGTGGAGAGGCCAAGGAATGGTACAAATCACCTGAAGAAGGATCTCAGGTGAGAAAACATTTTATTAAATATCCACATTACCTCCAACTCTTTTCTTTCTCCACTACTACTACTATCATTGCAATGCTTCTGAGTAGTTTGAAACTCAGATTTTTGGGATGGCATTAGGAGGTTACTGCCTCCATTCTCTTCCCTATCAAAAGGTCTGGTCCACTTACACGCACTAATGTTATTTCAATTAGTTCTTACAGCTCCAGATTCTACTTCAAGTGCAACATCCAAAACCAAGGATTTTTCTCTAGTCAAATCTTGAATAAGGAATGTATCTTCCAACTCTGTTACTATCCTCTAAAGTATCATCTTTAAAATTGATTGCAACTTATTTGAAGATTATTCTTTTCTGTTAATTTTTGTTTAAGAAATCAAAAGCGAGAAGACATGCAAGAGTCTGAGAAACTGCCATTTGAGCAGTATCAGTAGGAAAGCTTGAAGCAAGTCGAAGATCCCTTTGTATGTATCCTCTACGTGTTACTTTCAGACTGCTCTGGATACCGGAGGGGGAAAAAAGGCTCTGAGAAGAGGGACACTTAGTTTATGGTTCTCTCCACTGACAAACAAACTGTAAATTTGAGCCAGGCCAGATCTATCTGCTAATGGCTTTAAAATTTGTATTTTAAAATTACACTCATACAACATTAAGTAACATTAAACATGATTTGATCAGGACCTGATTATTTGCCATATTTGCAAAAATAGGCTATAGACAACAAGTAACTACACCTGACATTAGCAATTAGCTTGCCATAGAAACAATACATTTTATCTTTCCTTTTCCCACTACTTATTTCACAGTAGGGAAGCTCTCTCTCCTAAATGAAGTGCTAGCTACACTACTCAGACACTCCATAGGAGCCAGGCAAGCTGTTTGCCACCTCTTAATACAACCTTCTTGGAGACAGAAGAAACAGAAACAAATCACTTGGAAGAAACTAAGCCAAAATGAGGACCATGAGGAGGACAAGAATATATGTACAGAGTCAGGAAAGTAAGTGTATTTGAAGCTGGAATTAGATTTTTGAAATTAATTTTCTAAAACGTCCTGTCAAACCGACAGAGAAAATCTGATACACAGAAAGTGTATGAGAATATTTATCCTCTAACATCTCTATCAGATATTGAATAACATTGTCCTGAATCTTTATTTTCCAGAATCCAAGGAATAACCTCTGTTTCATAATACACACCAAGCTATAACCATACAAAACAAGTAATCTGCACTCTGCTCTTAATGCCTAATGGATGCACGAGAACGCTGCATCGTCAGTAAATCTTTCCAGTTAAACAGTAGATAATCAAACCAAGGTGATGGTGCCTCTGAGAGCTTCTAATCAGCTTTCACATGCTTCCTCAAATCTTTAAAAGGCAGAGAAAGAACTGAGACCACTTTCAAGTGTGCAACTTGGCCATGAGAAGGTCTTTCTGGATACAGATACTGCCTTTGAATGCCAAGGTCTCTCACTTCAAGGGAAAAAAGAAAGCAATGAAACTATGACTCCACACTGCTCTCATGTCACTTAATGTTTAGTGATAAAAGACACACACCTTTCAGGGTGTTCTTTACATGGCACACTCTTCACTTACAACTGAAATATGCTTTGAAAGCTCTGAAGCTCTTAGGGTCCCAGTTTTGGTAGCCTTCCAAATAAAGCAATTAAAGTTGGTAACAACACAATTATGGCTGGCAAACATTCTGCAGCTTTGTAATGACAACTTAAATATAGCTGTCAGTCTTTTATGCTGAAATACCTGAATACTAAAGCTCTTATCAAATACTCTGATTTTTGTCTTTTGAGACCTCTGAATCATTTCATTATCTTGACACTCAGACTTCATAATCAGATGAATCTTTTCTCCTTAGAGACAGAAGAGTCAGTTTTCACTAATTGCTTTCCAAACAAAAGATTATTTTAAAAAAAAAATTATTATTCCTGAATAGGAATATTCCTATCTCCCTTTACAATGAGAAAATGGAAATTTGAAACCACTTATATGTCTCTTCCAGGGTTTCTTGGTGAGCTACAGAACACAAGGTTGCTTCACCCCCATCTTCTGGCCTAAGCAGTGTGTCCAGTGTTACTTCCCCTGTATTCTGGATGAGGATGAAGAGGTTATTTTTTCCCCTCTCTCTTTTGAATTGATATGGAAAAATATTTCATTATTATTTACTGTGGAAAAAAAAATCTACAAGTAACCATAGTGTTATGCAGAAAAATTCAGACACTAGGAGCTGTCTAGCATGTTTTCAAAGATTTTCCTTCAGTTTCTTCCCTCGGGCTTTAAGCTTTCTTTTAGCCAGAATATGCTGGCTCTGTCTGGGATAGTCATTTTTCTACCGCTGACAGTCATATCAGATGTAATCACATAATAAACTTGCCAATGGAACTGAATGTTCCATTGATTTGGAAATGTCCTGAATGACTAAGAGTTCGAGTTTTGTCCATGTAATTAATTTAATTGGAATCAAATATTCTTAGTTACTCAGATCATTGAAATGCTTTCAGACTTACTTAAAAATTAAGATCAAAATTATGTTTATGTTAATGATGAAGTTCAAATACAATCAAACTTGAAAGGTTGACTAATTGGATCTCACAGAGAATTTGGATATGGCAACCTTTATAGGACTTCACCAAGTAGTTTAATAGTAAATACTAGAACAAGATAAATAATTTAAGACATCAGCCTTATGCATAGATCTGTGGAGAGACAGAAAGAGAAAGTGAAATGCTGCAGGTAGCATTTCTCCCTGCCTGAGACCACATGCACCTATGAATTTTGAATGTGCTGGGGAAAAAAATGAAGTTATTTTATCCTTCACCACGTTCTATTTTACATAACTAAAGATGATTATAGACTATCTGCACTATTTCCAGACATCATTAATGCATTTCCAATAATCCAGAAATTCTGTGCGTGTGTCTGCCTTATCAAACAAACCTGAAAATACTTTAAAGAAAAGATTTTTCTGTCCAAAATGGTGATTTTATTGGAACCTATGATAAAGATCCCAGGGTCAACAACCTTCTAGAAAGCTAACAAAGCCACGAATTGCATATGAATGTTTAATACACAGATTAAGTTCTGTAACTGACCATCAACTAAATGTTCTGGCATTACCTTTTACATTTGTTTTTTCCATGGAAAACTTTAGAGAATCTTGGGGTTTTTCCTTTCGACAGAAAATAAACAATTTTTGCACCATGGAGGTATTTTTGTGAAAGAAAACGTTATTTTTCTAATGAGAGAATGGTGAGAACCTTGACTGTTTCTGTAATCGTTCTCCTCATTCTCATAAACATGTGGGGAAAGGGGTTGGGGAGAGGGTTGGTTTTGTTTTCATGATGAGGAGCTGTAGAGCATGCAAAGTAGATGAGACAGGATGAGATCTGAGATCATTATCTTAGATAGTCTTTGCTACTGTCTACAACTGGATGCTTAGAGCACCAGAGGAGCTTTGTACACACTACAGCCTACCTACTTCTCCAAGCAGAAAGCACCCGCCTTCAAGCTAAAAGTCAAGTTTACGGTTACAGTACCAAGCTTCTCAATTGTGTGCGTAAGAAACCCACAAAATGCCTTTTGAATTAAAATGCGCATCCTATAGAAAATCCACAGCAAGGAGAAAGCAGCATCAGATTCTTATTGAAATAAACCCTTTTTTCTTTCTTTACTGATCGGGGAGGGGTGCGAGGGGGAGTCCACAGAGATAAGTATATCAAATATTAACTGCATACAGTGCTTAGATATGTTAACTCATTTATAAATACTACATTATAGTCTTTGATATCTAACGTTAATAAACAAGGTATGTAAAGTATTAAGTGAAAACTTAAAGCACGCAAAGGTAATTATAAATACTCTTAAAATTTCCCCTTTTTTATATTTTTTTAAGCACTAAATACCGGAAAATTGTGGCTACTGTTATCCAAAAATGCTCTTTGCAGCCCTCCAGTGGTCAAATACAAAGTAGAACCCAACAAGAAAACAACCCTCATTTGTCTGATGAACAACCTGCAGCATTTAAAAATACATCTCCGACAAACCAAAAACTAGCACGCTTGCCTAAAGATCCAAGTAATTCCCCAAATTACGTAAGAAAGTAAACGGGAGCAAATAATTCCCCTCCATCAAAATATTCCATGTTATTTGTTACATTACACAGTTAATCTGCCCAGAAAACACTGTATCCCACCAGGACCTCAAGGTATACACCGGGTGAGTAACAGAAGTAGCAACTCGTTTCCTGTAGTTACTTTCTGCTATTCATACAGCTTAATCTGAAGAAAGTTAAGGCAGTGTTTACTGAAAAGTATCTGTTTCCTCTCAAAGTTAGGACTCATGCAACTATTAAGAAAACAAACAAACAAAACCCAAACAAACACTTAAGTTTTCCCTTTCTCTCTCACGTATGCACAAATAAAATAAAAGGTAGAGCCTCCTGTAAAAGAACAAATACGGGAACTGCTTTTAAAGAATATAAAATAAACTAAGAGTTCACTAAACTAAGTTCTTTAAACTGGGCGGTAGAAAGTCAGACCAGACCTGCAAGAAAACAATATCAAGGGAAAAGAAGACAACCAAAAGAAAGAATACCCTGCCACCTGAAAGACCAGAGCCTTTGCGAAGGGGCAAGGCTGGCGGTAGGAGCCCAGGGAATGCCGGAGCCGGGCAGGGCAGCACTGCAGAGCAGTAAGTTTCAATAAACCTGCGACAAGCCTACGCGGCCTCACAAGCAAGCGGGGTGACTGGGGATGCAGGATGCGGGTCTGGGATGCTCTGGATGACCTCCCGAGATGGCACGGCCTCCCGAGAAACTTGGCAGTGACAATCTTCTCCCGTTTCCCTCCTTTCAGCCCTTCCTGACCGTCTACCGGAAAGCGGGAGACCCCAACCCGCGCGCGATCTACCAACCCGCGGCTCCCACCCGCACCGGGAGCGGCACCTCCGGCTCAGCCCGACCGCTTCCAGCGCCCTCCTCGCCTCCGCCACCGACGGGCGCACCCGAAAAAGTACTAGGCACCG
>NW_010199841.1:0-840 GCF_000695765.1 Mesitornis unicolor
ATATCCTCGTAAAGAGGATACAGAATGTAGTCTTAGTAAATGGAATACTATAGAGCAGGGTGTCAGATATTTGGGAGAGCTGGCAATCCGACACGTAATCTATGATGACCAAACACCTGCAGATCCTGACCAAGTACCATGCCAAGGTTCTCTGTTAAAGAATTTTATACAGAGTGCCCCTCCTAAGTATTCCAACATTTTGGCAGGAAGGGTTTTTGGGGCAGAAGATGAAACACCAAAAACTGTGGGTGAGTTTGCTACTCAGCTCAGGCAATCTGAAGACACTGAAGACACCTACACTTCCGCATTGCAGCCATGGGAAAGACACTAGAGGACATCAAAACCAACATCAAAACTGGCACGGCTGACATACAAAACTGACAAGGCTGACATAAAAACCCAGTTTGACGAGCTGAATGATAAGCTGTTCCCAAGAGAGAGTGAAAGCGATACCTGTTCTTCTGAATGGATCCATGTTTCACCAATTAGAAACAGACGTTTTCCCAGAAGATCAGCTCAAGGCAGGGAGTAACCAACACGAAGTTCTCTGTGGTACACCCTGATTGACTATGGCGAGAATATGGATTGGTGGCACAACAAAACTACTGCCGTTTTGCACGCCAGAGTACAGGAGCTAAAAAGTAACACTGCCAGAGAGAACCAACCTAGGAGAAGGGCTGCTCCCATAAACCAGGATTGTTAGAGGGGTCCTGGCTCCAGCCAGGTGGAGGAAAGGAATAATCAAGTTTACTGGAAGGTGTGGGTTCGATGGCCTGGCACATCCAAACCTGAGAAGTATAGAGCCCTGGTGGACACTGGTGCACAATGCACTCTAATGCC
>NW_010199842.1:0-17921 GCF_000695765.1 Mesitornis unicolor
AAATTAAATTAAATTAAATTAAATTAAATTTAAAAAAATGAAATAAAATGTAAAATAACAAAATGCCAAGGAAGACAGAATTAACCTCTTCATGAAGTAACTCATGAAGTAATTCAGAGCTGAATTTTTAACTTATGCAAATTAATCCTACCAGATCAACTGCCCTTCTTTCTCAAAAGAAGAAACAGAGATATCTCTTTTCCCCTTTAAGCCATTTAGCTGAAGATTTGTACATAAGTAAGCAAAATGACTTTTTCTTCCATGCTCACGGTAGCTGAAACTGGGAAATAATTAGATCAGGGAAGTATCTTGAAAAGAAAAGAGAAAAAATAAAATAATGCCATGTACAAGAGCATGCTTGGACTCAGGATTTGATCAGTTAGCCAGAGAGTAACTTCCATCAGAAGTGACAGGAGTTACACTTGGGTTCACGCTGTGGCAGAGACGATTCTCCGTGCTATAAACATAAGAAGAGGTGATGTTGGCAGGCTGTGTTTCAGATGCAGTTATTCAGGTCAGACCTTCTTTAAACATACCTTGCGCATAGATACCCTTTCTTTCAGCACAGTGGAGCTGGCAAATTTTAAAGAAAAATGTATGGTTTTAAAGCAAAGGGAATCTCTTGCGCTCATAAGGTGTCCTGAGGTTTTTTGGGTGAGGAAGGGCAATTAGAAAAAAATAACAGGCATCTACGTGTGAACTTGGCACTCCAGGCTCCCTTTATAGTCAGTAGAGATCCAGGCAATGCAGTCAAGGGAGTCCAAGGACATGTTTCTTGTCCTATTTGCAGTAGCTTAGTTGACCTGTGTGTTAGAAGTACTTATTTCTCCCCATCTTACATGGCCAGTGAGAGAGAAAGTCAACACATTGCTCGTTTGGCATGTGAACATTGAAAACACGAAGCATTTCTCCACTCTTGAGAGAAGGCATCACCTCAGTCATTTAGGAGAGATGGAGAGTAAGGGAGAAAAGCCCTGAAAGCATTGGTAATGATTTCTGACAGTAACACCATCTCTTCTCTCATCAGGTGCCCCCTCAGTGTTCATCACTGCTTGGACTATTGTCAGGATTTACCTTTTCGATGTTGGGTAAGCCTATGGACTCAATTATCTTTCCTTTATCATTTTGCCTTCCTTTATCTCCAAGGAAGGACAAGGAAGGTCCTGCAGTTTTAGGAGCCCAGCCATCCTGCCCTAACCCCCATGGCAGTCAGAGCAGAGCAGAGCGGAGCGGAGCAGAGCCTTTCTCTTGCCACCATGAACTGGGATATGCTCCATGGTCTCCCTGAAGACACATGGCTTATGTCAACTTAGGCCAGTCACTCATTCTCCTTGTTTCCCAACTCCTTGGTCAGGATATTTGCAGGGAATTTGTGAACAGCCCCTGATGGTCTCATTTGGCCCTGTGATAACAAAGATAACAGCTGAGCAGCTTCCCTATGCTCAGAGGGCTTTGCATCCTGCAGAATTAACCCTAAATAAGCTTAGTAAACACACCCGTTAGCTCTCCCACAGAAAAACTCTAATAAGCCATTTTTTTGTTCCCAGGCAGATTTTAGGATCTGTTTTTCATCCTTTTTAACCTAACAGCCTTTGATACTTTATGTAAGAAGCAGATATAATACAGCTAAATAAACAAGGCAAATATTAGAGCTGTCCAAGGATAGTTGCAAGTAAGTGGGATCTGATCCTGCCATCCTCCTTCATGCTTTTACTCAGGCAGGCAAACTATATTAATTGGAAAAGCTTTCATGGGAAAACACGCCAGAGAGTTACAGAATCAGGTGCTTATTATGTACTCGCTGTGCATGCCCTTGCTTCTTGAATTTACAGCACATGGTTAACTCCATTTTCTCCTGTGCATTCTCTCCCTATGTGTCCTGATTTGTCCTTATTTCAGTAGGAGAAGCAGCTCAGATTTCTCAGTGCGTTTTTGATGTATAGTCATGCTAACACATTTCCTGAGGGTTACTGATTTGATTTATGGTTTTACTCTATCTGCATAAACCTGACCTTATTTACTCTGTTAATAAATAGCCTCTACAATGAGATAGATACCAAAGGATTTAATCAGTCTGGAAACCAATTTTCTTACTAGATATTCTCACTCAGCTCCAGCAATTCTTAATAAAAATACAGACTTCTTTGCATTTTCTGGAGGCTTTAAAGCTCTACATTTTTGTGCCAAGTAAAACAGGGTGTGAATTTACAAGATATGCCAATACCTAACGTGGATATATTTTTTTTTGGCATACTAAAATTACCTACAGAGAAAAAATACAGGAAATTAATCCAGGTTAAGTAAAACTTAATTATGTAAGGTTGGTTAAACAACATTAAGCCTCTATTTAAACATTCTAACTCCAAATTAAAGTGACCTTCATTCAGACTGCCTGAATGTATTTTAAAAATGAAGTGCACTAGACATAATTAGGGCCACTTTAATTCTAAATGAAAGGGCAACGTACAACTGACTGAGTATAAGCATCTGTATCTGAGCAATTTGCTCTAGTCTCCTTTTATAGCTAGTGGAGATTTAGTCAGTGTAGTTCATGGAGTGTAATTTTTTCATCCTAAAGTTCATGCCTATAATAAGTCTCAGGAGCTATGCCCTAAAAGTGCCTCTCTTCATCTACTATTACTTGCGCTGTCAACTTTTTGAATTAGATGAGCTGGATCCAGGTGAAATTGCCTGCGATGGGTGCCACTAATCTATCTCAAACATGAATGCAGACCAATTTTCGTAAATGCTGTCCTAAAAATGCACCTTGTATCGCCTGACAGTTCTGAGGTCTGCAGTTAAATGTGTCCTGAGCAATATTAGTTGTTTCTGCTTCATTCCTGTCCATTTACTTGTTGGTTTTCAAAGATGGTTTAGGATAACCTAGGTGAGTGGTGTGGTTTGCAGACAATTCTGACTTCAGTATGAGATAAATCACACCCTCGACCCTATAGACTTGCCTGCCTTGATCCATAGCTTAGATGCAGCTAGCTAGACCTAATTGGACTAATCCCACCGTAGGCTGTCATCTTTTGCAGAAGGGCATGCATGTTTTCTCTGATGGTGCCAATTGCTCTGTGCTTAACAATATCTCCATCCATGATGGTGGATAGCATTGAAGGTCTCACGAATCTGTGATTTTGATAGTATTTCCTTGTAGCAGACCGTAGTATAGGTGAAATGAAGTGAATCACCATCCTCCCCCACATCTACCCTGCCATGACATCCTCCAGCTTATTCCATTACCAAAGGGATACGAGCTCAGAGCATCGTATCTGGGGCAACTGGGACCTACCAGTGCTTCAAGCCACTGCAATGCAAGTCTTCAGCTGTTCCCAGTTCATGCATACCAGGTTTAGTCCTCTTCACATAACCTAACATAGCCATCTTTTTAGGGAAACCATGTACCTGAGAAGGTTACCTGGCTGCTTGCTTGCTTTGCTTAATGTTTTAAGTCTGGTTTTGTTTCTTTTTAGGTGCTGGGAGGAAATAGTGGAATCCCCATTCTGGTGGATCATTAAAACTCCTATTTTGGTGTCAATTTTGGTAAAGTATCAGCACATTCTGCTGGCTGCAAAGCCATCTTTAATCCTAAGTGTGGGGGGTGAAAGAATGTTGAGAAGCGTTCTGTAAATGTCCATGAAAAATGCATTGACAGATAAAATCCCACTGTATATTGAATATCTGTCTTAGGATGAGGAAGTTTACCCTCCAGATAAACATATTTTCCTTTAAGTATTGACCACGGGAAGAGCTTGGGTGACTAGACAACCAAGATGAAGCTCATTTGACTTAATTGTGACCACCTCCATATCTGCTAGTTACCCTTGGCACTCTGGTGCAGTAGCCATGGGTGTGTGTAGCCAGAAGAGGTTCAGGAACGTGGTTAGGGATCCAGGAAAAGCTCCTCTTGTCTAATGAATCAGTGGATGTCTAAATTAGATCAGTTTAATTGTGCTAGAACTGCTTTTGTTTCTCTGAGCTGACCATATGCAGAGCCCAGGATGACTTGTTCAGTTGTAGAGGTCAAGACAATAAAGTAAAATGTGATGAGTCCTACCATAAATTTCTCCCTAGATAAAAAGAGGTTAGCTTAATTCCCCCAGATTTTTGCCTCTTGTTATAGCATCTAGTCCAAAGTCAGATTCTAGCTATGTGTTTTTAAAGTAAGTTCTTGAGAAGGTTGGCTAATTTCCAAATAAACCAACAGAAGTGCTTGACTTCTTACTTCTCTGGATACGATCAATTCCAACCACAGAAACCATGACACTTCTGAGGAACTCTGAGTACTTCCATCCTTGTCGAATATTACATGTTTCCTCTGTCAGATGTCGAGCTAAAACCTGAAACTGAATAAACCTGAGTTAAACTTAGCTTTGAGTTTTCTTAAATGAAGGCATGCATGTGGGAAGGGAAGAAAAAGAATGCGACAGAAATCAAACCAAATATGTCTCTTTTAAACAAAAATCTTTTCTTAGACATACATTATTCTTATTCCACATACATTATGACCTTTACAAGAAGACTTTTTTTTTTCCGTAGCATTTGTCATACAGGAATTCCAACGTGAAACAGTTTGAATAATTACATCTTACTCGGTTCACCTCACTGAAAAGAAATACAATACTTAGATGACACATCTCAAAATATTTATATCATCATATAAAGCTATAGATAGTATTTCCCTTTCCCAGGATAACCTTTTGGTAAAGAATTACACCCTGTTCTCCTTGGATCAATGAGTCTGTATTTTCTTTTGGCCAATAAATCATTTCCTCATGGCCAAACAAAATTTACCCAGCAATTTCAGATTTTCCTACTGCAGATAGCATATAAATCTGTCCCAGAGGAAGGGCATGATAACCACTATCTGATGAACAGCAGGTTTTTTCAGGGAGGAATGCAACATTTTCTCCATATCCATGGGAATAAAGCATAGATCTCAGTGGAAGGGAGAAATATATATAAGATATATAAGATATTAAGCACTGGGAAGTGCTTTATCATCTGTCTATGATTATACTCTAGGTTGAAAAATAAACAACTTCTCCAGTAGCCTGATAGCCATATCTTCTACCATGCAATGCTAGGGTTGTACTAAGCCTATAAATCACACCACACCTGACTTACCACTGCCATAGTTTTGTGTCCATGGGTGCTCTTGCCCACAACAAGCCAACATTGTCAGTATTTAACACATGGCAGGAGAGTGAAAAGCAGCTCCAGCGCTACCTGCAATGCTGCAACTTGTGTGCTATCAATGCTCATTGGAGTAATTGATCTGGATTATACTGGTTTGAGTTGATAAATTTTGCTTGCCAACAAGTCAGACGCAAGCCATTCTTATAAGGGAATAAATATGAATTTAAACTATGATAAATGGCATGAGATACATAAAAAGTGATTAAGCAATGCATCATAACCAAGAAATACAATTAATTTCCAATCACTCACAGCTTCTGAAAAAAAAGTGAGTGTCTAAATGAGAGATGTGCTTCGGTCTGCTTTATTCACCTGTTGTTGAGATAAATGTGGAAATTGCTGGAGGAAATTTTACAGTCTGTTTTTGCAGAAAATCAGATTGGCTGGTTAACACAATCCCTTCCAGCCTTTAAGCCTCTAAAAAATCGGAATTATTTGTGCATTTGCTAGCCGTGAAAGGATAAAGAAAGAGATTGTGTGCCAAGCTAAAACTAAACTAAGTCCACAGAAATCTGTTATCACTTTTCTATTGTAAATGTTGCATGAGTAACAGCATGATTCAATGGACAGAACCTTAAAAGCAAGTAGATTTGCATTCAACTCATGCCATCTACAACATGTCTTTAGGAAACTGCCATTCCTGTCTCTACACCTTTGCTATTAAATAAAGTTAACATTATGTGAGTATGTTAGTGGAGCACTTTAAAATTTTTTTGAGTGAAAAGCAGCATCTAAAATCTAGGTATTAGCTAGACTCCTCTGGTCTAATGTCCTAGGAGAGAATGTTTTCCTTGCTATACAAGGTTTCCAGCTTCTCTCCAGGGAAGACATGCCCAACAGCATTGAGTAGAGCCCATTTGAGTAGATACAGCTTTGTGTTTTGTTTTGGTTTCCTTGGCTCACCACCTCAGTCTTTGACATGCTCAGCAGCCGGTCCCATGTCACCGTCTCCCGAGGGCTTTGACGTCCGTCGCTCCGCTAACTCCCAAGGCTCTTTTCCCACCCTGTCGTCGGCACTCCCCCGTGCAGCAGGACGTCGTGCATAGCTGTGCTCTATGGGTTTGACATCATCATACTTGGGATGTATGACACAAAGTCCCAAGCAGGCTGATGTCAGGCCCAAGATGGCTGCCATCCTGTGTCGGTTTACTGTGGGGCTCTCTGCTCATGGCTTTTTAACAACAGCTTGCTCCATGGCAAAAAATATTGCAGTGAAAGGAATTCCTCTATAAAGATCAGCTCTTTTCACTGAAGAAAAATCCTAATTCTTTATTTTTCTCTCTGTTTCCTTTCTGCCCATCCCGACAGGTGAACTTCATTCTCTTCATTTGCATCATCCGTATCTTAGTCCAGAAGTTGCATTCCCCAGATGTTGGACACAATGAACCCAGCCAATATTCGTAAGTCCTAGACTTTTTAACTTGTTTAACTTTATTGTACCGTTTTGGGGAAACCTCTTTGGCTGTTAGTTCAGTATTGCATCCGTCTGCACTGATCAGAATCAAGTATTTGTTAATTGATTAAAGCTCATCAGAAATCAGCAAATGGGGCATTTGCTAAAACATCTGGGCATGTTTTATATCCATTTGAACAGACAGGCAGGAAGGCTTTCTCCTGGGAATACAATGGAGAAGTGAGAGCAATAGTAATGATCATGAAACAAAATAGGATTTCTCTTTGTGTTTTCGATATTTATTAGATTCTGAAGGTATAGAGGCCCTTATGGATAAGAAAGAGAAGCTGTCCACCGTATATGGGCTTTTTTTTTCCCTGAACTGGTTACCCTCAGCTCCAGTTTTCAAAGGATGAGAGATCCAGAAAAACAGTACATTCAATAGAATCTATGGCAAATTTTCATTGTCTTAAAGCATACCCCTTAACTACGTTGGATTCATTCACTGCATATTTCTTCACTGTTGAGAAGTTGTGCTGTCTCAGAGGTTTTCCTTGACATAAGGCTTTTATTCCAGGGATATAAGGTTGACCTTAATGAGGCTTTATATAATGAACAACATGCAAGTGAGATCAGCATCTGTCTCAGTGGCCAAGACTGGTCTTAGTGGCAGTGTTTAAAGAGTGTGAGAAATCTGTCTATCTGCATAGATTTATTCTGGCTTCAATGCAAATAAAATAAAAGTTCAGACCAGCTTATTTTTGACTCTTGCCACTGCCCTGGCTCAGCATTTCAAATATTCCTGGATATTTATTAAATGTTTCCTGAAAAAAACTGAAAAGAAAGAAGTCCAGTGTCCCGATGGTCACTGCTCATAAATCTTCTTTGTCTTTTGAGGAAGCTGAGCACTTTGGTACCCTGAAGAGTCTGAGCTCAGTTCATCTTTCTGCCATATGGAAGGCAGTATCAATATGGTCCTTGAACACTGACCAGCCATGACACTGAGTCTTGCTCTCTGGCAATGGTAAATTATGCATTTCATCTACCTCAAGAGATTCTCAGATTTCTGAAAAGAAATTCCAGTATTTGACCTTAACTTCTCCCTGCAGCAGCCAAAGCAATTACAGCTTTTCTTTCATCACAACACGCCAGCATTACCAGACCCCGTGCTTTCTCTCGCTTCCCTTTACGTATTTCCAATTGGGCATTTTATCTTTGTACCCCTAGGATTGCAACAGCTTTGGCCAGGTACGCAGATTAAATCAGCATATTGAAATATGTCCTAGTACTAAGCAGCAGCCTGGAGCAGTTGGCCCCCATTCATCCCAGTAGAAGGGCTGCTAACACGTGTCGGAAGGGTTGTGCCCAGATTACCTTGGAGGTCATGCTGAGCTTTGGTTCAGGACTTTTTAGTTCTCATTTTCCAATGAAGCAGGAGCTGCCAGGAAAGCTCTCTTTGTCTTATAAACAAACATAGCATGGCAGAGCAGTAACAGGCTTCCCCATGCTGGGATGCCAGACAGGAGGCACTGCTGAAGTACAAATGATCTTCACATCTTCAGCTCCTCTCCTTCATTCTCCACCTGAAAAAACATCTCAGTTCCATTAGGGCATGAATCAGTTGCTCACTTCAAGGTGTCCAAGCCGTATGAGATGCTTTAGGACCTTTGAGATACTTGCCTGGACCCGGCATATAGGACCCAGGACGTCTGGGAGACTTGTACCCTTATACAGTGGCAGCTGGCCACTAGACAGATTTTCTGTGGCATCTGGAAGTCTATATTGACTATATTGACTACAATGAGACCTGAGACAGGACATTTTCCTGTGGAAATGAATATTAAGTGTCGTGACATGAAGGCTGGATCCCACCAAGGGGAGTTCTCAGTGTGGTCCTAAGTTTTTAATGTTTAGAGACATGCAGAGACATCGAGGGTCCCGACCCTTTTATAAATATCATTAGGCATGTGGTCTGCAATTGTAGGTACCTGGATCCTTCCACACATCATTCCCTTATTACCTGAAATGCTGCTGTTAGCTGCAGGGCTTTGGCTTGCAGGACCCAAGAGATCTTAGCAAAACCTGCTGCTAATGATGTGTGTGGGTTCCTCCTGCCAAATCCAAGATAAGTATCTTTTAAACTAACAACATCAGGGATCTCTCATTTGCATTTCTTCCTCCTTCTCTTGTTTACTTTATAAAAAAAGAAACAAAACATGTTGACATATTGACAGTATTGTTCAACCTGTTTCAGTTTAGCTGCAGGCTGGAAGTTCAGGTGCACTGCTGACTCACTCATTAGTGCTACAGACAGCGAGCTGGGCTTTCATGTATTGGAAACTGTGAGAATAAGTCTCCCTAAACAGTTTTCTAGAAATGACAGAGACATGTGCAAGAATAGGGCAGCAATATTTCAGGCAAATAGAAGTTATTCTTGAGCAAAATCATCTTCTTCTGTACATGTTCATAGATCAGGATTATCATAAATAATATCATTTTCCATTATGCACTCAAGGAGCATATCTATAACATTGGTTCACTCTTATCCACTCTCAAGGAGAGGAGCAGGCTGGTGGAGATGTGTTTTCCCTAAATTCCCTAAATTACCTGTCACCATGTGTATCTGTCAGAGAGAGCAGGTCTAAGAAGTGCCCGTTGTGCTGGGAGTGGAAGAGTGTTTTGGGAAGCCATGATCTCTAGCAGATAGTTTTAACCAACTTTGGACAATCTCCCAAGCAGTTCTGCCTTCTGCACAGCCAGGCTTTAGTTTCCTGGGAGAAATTACAGCATGGCTGAGGAAGATTATTTTCCTCACTGCAGTGTTTAGGGGGTGAGTTTTTTTAATATCTTAGGGCTAGACCTTATGGTCCTTGCCTTGAAGACAAACTGAGGTCTAAAACATCACTCAATATGGATGCCCCTTCCCTGGAAGTGTTTAAGGCCAGGTTGGACGGGGCTTTGAGCAGCCTGGGCTGGTGGGAGGTGTCCCTGCCCATGGCAGGGGTTGGACTGGATGAGCTGTAAGGTCCTTTCCAACCCAAACCATTGCATGATTCTGGGGAAGCTCAGTGCTGGGAGCAAGCAACTGGTTTGGGGTATTGTGCAAACTGGAGGAGAGAGGTCTTAAGATTTAGCATTTGTGCCCTGTTTGTTGGCACTATCCATCCAGGAGGGAAAGTGCTGTAAGTGAGGCCCTGATGTTGCCTGCAATGATAAGATAAAATTTTCTAGTCCATTGGAGTTTGCGAACAGCTCCTCTATGAATATGGTAAACGAATGCAGCATCACATGTATCTCCTCTAGGTTGACTGCTCCTGAAAGACTGGGAAAACAGGAGAGATTTCTGCCAAGCCAGTATTGATATTCACTGAACTGAGATCTGCTAAGGAAATGAGTTGTTTTCTCATATGTCGTATGTTGGGAGCTGGGGGAATTAGGGCTGGATCACACTAGTGTGGGTCACACTGGCCAGAGCCGCTTCTGACAGGGAGGAATGTAGTACCCTGATGGTCACCAATGACAATGACAGTCCTCTGGCAGAAAATGACATCCAAAAGGACTGAGATTTTGGATCTGCTCAGTATAAGCAGGGATGTGCCTGCAAGTGAGGGATGTGGTAGGAAAGGCAAATTCCTGGAAAGTTCCTCAGCTTCATACAGGCACTCATTTTGCCTGGAATGAGTTGCAGCCAGCTGCTACTCAGTCACCAGGTATTCCCTGAGGAACCACAGCCTCCAACCACAGCCTTAATGTCAAGCTGTCTTTGAGGCAGGCCCAGGGAAAGCTGGAAAGGTTTGCTGGGAGATACAGTGATGAGCATCATCTGCATAAAGCTGGCACATCAGCCCTCCCAGTGGGCTTAGGCAGATGGCAAATAAATAAAGATGGTCTGGAAGGACTGAGCCTGATGGGACTTCGGAGGTGAAGGGTTTGCAGATGGTAGAACAAGTATTTCTAACATCCCAGCCTTAGCTTCAGTTCCTCCAGAAGCCTATAGAAGAGGGGGATGCAGAAGTATGTAGGTGACCAAGGGAGTCAAGAACTCCATAAGCATCCTTGAGTCCTTGATTTAATTTTATTTCTGTCAGCTATATTTTAATAACGATTGGATTTAATAAATTATCATCTCTTCATAATTAAACCTCTGATTACCCAGCCTGATGCCATTAAGCACTAATACTGTTCATCTCCCTCCTTTGGAGACATTCATTGTGCGATAGCCTGTCATTATTCTGAGCTAAACATACCATTTCTCTCCCCGAAGCTGTAATTTTCAGAAATCCCAAGCAAACAAAGACAGTGCTAGATGATGATTTAGCTTGTGGAGATGAAAAAAGATCTCCGGTGGGAGGGGAAGAAGAGAGAAGGGAGAAAGAAATACCTCCATTGAAGTTACTGAGAATAAAGATGTCACATTTTATGTTGTCACCACATCTGAAATCACCAGCCATCTGCAGTGTGCAGGCCAAGGAGAAATAATCTAGGGCTGAGCACTCTGCCTTAGCTGGAGACATGTATATATTTTTATGAGAGCTGTTAATGAGGAAGAAATCAAGCCTGTGGAAATGCTCCCGGCATGGTCCTTGGTTCGTCTGAACTGCCATGCAGTGACTGTGCCCAACCAAAGGTCTGGTTCCACATGTCCCTGCATCCCAGCCCAGGTCATCAGAGGGACCCTGGGGAGGTTGGGCTGTGAGGAGCTATCTCAACTCCATTCCTTTCCCTGTACCCCTGACACATCTTCCCTCTGGGCGAGGGCAGCCTCCTGATATTGCCTCGCTCGAGGCTGCTGTTTAAAGGCTGGATGTTCCCAGGGCCTCAGGGTAAGTGGACCATATCACATCTCCTAATGGCAAACAAAGGTACTTAACATGCACGATACAGGCTACACCACCATGATCCAGGTAATCAGCAAATATATACTGCAGCAAATTAAAGTTTGGGGTTGTGTAGGGCTCAGCTGCAGGATTTCTCTTCAGCTTACCCTTTAGCTCCTCTCCTGTCTCCCCTTACAACTCGTGTTTGTCTTTCTGACAGGAGGCTGGCCAAGTCCACCTTGCTGCTGATCCCTCTCTTTGGCATTCACTACATCATGTTTGCTTTCTTCCCTGACAATTTCAAAGCAGAAGTGAAGATGGTCTTTGAGCTCGTCGTTGGGTCGTTCCAGGTAAGCCACCCTTTGGGCCACCAGTCAGTCACTGGGTCTGTCAGCAGGGGCAAATGTAGCAAGCTTGACAAGGGAATAAGCAAACATGTGAGCTTGGTTTTTTCTGGACATGTCCAATATTTCTTTTATACCTTTAGGGAAAAAGCTACTTAATCGAGCTTGGCTATGATAGAAAATAATTTCACATTTTGCCTCCTGGAATTCCAGAAAGAGATGCTCTCTTGTTATTTTAGGCACCTGAAAAGAAAATGTACCTGTATAAGTTAGTTGCCCTCGGTCTTTTTGTACTTAAGGGAGAAAAATTAGCACCTCAGTTCAGTTTATATATTATTGACATGGTGTAAGATGATATAAGTTGCCTTTGGGAGGAATGTCTTTCTGGCCCTTAGGAGCCTCATCCGTCTTCAGCCAGTTGACTTGCATGAACTTTCTCCTCTGTTAATAAGCCACATCCTGCCTGTAGAGCCTGCTCAAGCAGAATTCCAGTTCATTGGCATAGGAGGCCAATACCCCACCAGGATGGATAGTGATAGATAAGTTTGGTTTGTTTTTTCAGTGAAAGCTGAGATTCTCCCAGATGAGGTGTCACTGCACAGGAGGCGAGAAAGGAGCAGTTTAGCCCTGTACAGTGTCTAAAATCATTCTATTCTATGAGAAAGGAGCAGTTTGGCCCTGTACAGTGTCTAAAATCATTCTATTCTGGGTGACACACTAGAGAGCGTGGTTAGATATCCCCAATTTCAGCTGCCAAGAACATCAGGAAAGCCAGGTCTCATATCCCATCCAGTTGCCTCTAATGCTGGTGACACACTAGAGAGCTTGGTTAGATATCCCCAATTTCAACTGCCAAGAACATCAGGAAAGCTGGGTCTCATATCCCATCCAGTTGCCTCTAATGCTTTGAATGACCAAGTGTCCCTCTTGGGGCTGAACTGACTTCTGATGGCTCTCAACACCAGTTGGAGCAATCTTTGAACCCACTGCTGCTCGATACCCTAACCAATCTTCCTCTGCTCCTTGTATAGGGAAAATGCAATCAAGTGGTTTCTGTAAGGCACCTTAGCAGCCCCCCAACACCATGCCCTTTCTCCAAGGCTGCAGTGAGTTTGGGTTGTGATTTAGGGGAATATCAGCTGTGAGGTGCTAAAAGGCTGTTCTCTCCTTTTCCCTAGGGATTTGTGGTGGCTGTTCTCTACTGTTTTCTCAATGGGGAGGTAAGACCAACAATATTGTTCTGTTAATGTTTGTAGCTAAGGCAAATTCAATGCCTGTGGAGAGGATTGAGAAGTGTCCCGTTCCTGATGTTACCATATTGGCGGGAAGCTTCCACATCAAATCACTCACTCCAGAAAAACAACTCAACCATTTGCCTGACTGTTTCCAGCACAATTAATAAACATATTAGGACTTCTGTGCAGACTGTAATATTTCCGCTGTTGAGCCCTTCCTTTCCACATGAGACAGCATCAGCAGAACCCCCATATGACCTTGCATAAACCCTGATCCAAAGAGACCACCTTCAGCAGGGGAATTACAAAACCCATCTTCTAAGCCCCACTTATGCTTAGCACCTCAATGAATCCCTCACAGACTCACTCCCCCACTGCCAAGAGGGAGGCTCGTTAGTGCAAGGATATTTTTGTGCCATGCTCCATCTTCCCGTAAGAAATTCAGCAGAGACTGATTAAACCCATATTGCGAAGGCTACCGAGTGGGTGTGAGCAGCTAAAAACTTGGAGCTGCTGTCAGCGGGAGCACTTTCAACTTGATAAACTGAGCACGGACAAGAAAGAAGCAGCTGTGAGCTGGGTTTATGTTGCAGCTTCCTGGGGAGAGGAAGAGTGTCCAGAATCGCAATGCGCTCTCTTAGAGCTCTGCTGCTGCTTTCAGCCATGCTGATGCCATGTGTATATCAGGCAGTGGCATGCAGAGCAGAGAGCCCAGCTCCAGCAGAGGTCTTTGCCAGTAAACCTGCGTGGAGCAGAACAGAATCACACAAAGTTATTAATGATCCAAAACCGATACAGGCATTGGCGTGACTTGTTAGGCACGGACCAGCACCAGGCAAACATGTTTCTACCTTACAGGCACTGCTCCTGCCTTTCCCATGTTTCCAATCCTGAAGTTTGCATGGTGGTGCACTATTCCTGTGCTTGTTGATCCCAGAGACCCTTGGACACAGCTGTTTTATCTAATTCATGCTGTTATCTACAAATTTGCACTGGAAAGCTGCAGGAAGGGACAGAAACAGTGGCCAGATTTGTTCAGGATTTGAATCTGGACTGTGCAAACCAGATGATGTGTGTAAACTCCCTGAGCAGGAACAAGTAGCTTCTATCAAGAAAGCACAGCTGTATTGACAGTTTTACAAAGAAGCGATAGTTAAATCATTTGTATTTGAGCAAAAACAGGGCAGTGGAAAAGAAAATCTTAGTTATACTCACAAACCATAGAATATGTTGCCTTTACAGTTGTCTGGCACCTTCACTGCATTGGATAAGCAATTCCCTGTGCTCACTTTTCTGCTGAAGCTCAGGGATTTCTGGTGTAGCAGTTCTCTGGCTGGAGTGTGACCTCTCTGCTATGTGGCTTAAAAGTTCTGGCCAGGTTGAGTTTAGTGACCTTTATAAAATAATTCTTGGCCCCTTGGTAGGTGGGTTACCCATTGGTACTCACACAATCAAGTCAGAGCCATGCAGAATGCTCCCCTCTGCTGATTTGCTTGTCTTTCCACCACCTAGGTCCAAGCTGAACTCAAGCGAAAGTGGCGGAGGTGGCATTTGGAGCGGTTCCTGGGCTCGGACATGAAGTATCACCACCCTTCCTTAGGCAGCAATGGCACCAACTTTAGCACCCAGATCTCCATGCTGACCAAGTGCTCACCAAAGACACGCCGGTGCTCTGGCTTCCAGGCTGAATTCTCTCTGGTGTGATGGGGAGAGGCTCTCTGAGCACTGAGCATCCAAGAGAAAAACTGAGAGACAGAAGGATCCCCAGGAATCAGCAACACGATGACAAACCCTTGTGAAATGGCATGCTCCACATGAGCCAGCAGAGGACACAAAACTGGAAAAGCCGCTGGCATCCAGAACAAGATCAGACAAGCCCAGAGGCAGAGAAATACTTTTCCTCTCCCTCTTTTCAGACCTTTCACTCTTAAGTTTCAAGCCCTCAGAGGTTGATAACAATGAGTAAAGGTCCTGGTCGCTGGAGGAAAGGCTGGGATATCCTGATGTGCCATAGACAATGAAGTACAGGGGGTAAGGGAGAGCCTGAGCCCTTGGTGGCTTTCCCAGAACCGGCATCTCTGAAACAGATTAATTGCACTTTGTTAAAACAATGAGCCAGTAAAGGAGAGAGGGAGGCAAGAAGCAGGAAACAAAAAAAAAGCCAAATGTATGAATGTGCCAAAAGTCCCATTGGTAAGAGGTGGTGATAAGGCACCGAAGACAGACTTGGGGACATGGGAAGAAGGAACAGGAGGAACGAGCAGGAGGAGAGACAGGGCTCCTGCCTCTGTGTTTTACACATGTGAAGATGAAGCTACAGCACCAGAAAAGCCCCTCAAAGGATGCCCCGGTGCTGCAATGTGTTCTGCTAATCACCCACCATCCTCGCTAGCAGAAGCTTTCCGAGCACCCATGGGTGCCCTCTGGGAAAGCAGGTCGCTGAGAAGGAACAGCATGGATGCCCTTCTTTGCGCTACGTTCATGCCATCGTGTTTTGTTCAGTTGTTTTCGATGAACAGGAAACTCGATTTGCATGTATAAAAAACAGGTACAGATGCCAAAAGTGGAGCACGGCTGTGTTTTTCATTCTAAGTTTGCCCATAGATCTTGGTGCATTAATGCACCCAGGATCATTGGGGATCGGGGGAAAACAATTGGTTTGTAATTCATTTGCGCTTGCTTAGCACACACTGCCAGGGAAGGGAGATGTAGAACCCTGTAATCCTTAATTGAATCCGACCGGCTATAAGAAGCCACTCTCCAGATGGAAAAATTAGCATCACGGCAGCAAGCAAAACTGCTTTCATCAGAACAAGGTTGTCTCAGCACATAACTGGCACTCCAGGAATCAGGAAGGAGTGAAAGAGCTATTAAATTGATTTCTTCTTCAGCTTTTTGGGGGAGCTTTCATCCTATGATGAAGGCACTGTTAGATCTTTGAGATGTGCATGCGTATTTTACCTCTTTTCTGAAAGCCTATTAGTTTCCATATAGGAGCAATCCCTATTTGAGGTCTTGTTAAAACCAAGGGAATAGTTATTTTTTCCTTTTCTTTTCTTGGTAGAGGAGTGAAACCAAATCCTGCTCAGACATGCCAGGCTGGCTCCTTGCAGGGCATCACATGCAGCTCACACGTCCAGGTGCTGCATTTGAGACAACCTCTGCAATCCCAGACTCGGTCAGAAGACAACACAAGATGCTCACATTGGTGTCCCACGCAACTGCATCGAATGGGGTTGCATCAGTTTTACAACAGGGTGGGAAATCCCTGCCCTGCTCAGGTGTACAGTTAGTAATTGGGCTGCTGTCATTGTAACATATCATAGCACCGTCCTCATGAAGGAGAGTCTGGGCACCAATGCATGTGCATGGAAATGAAGGTGGGCTCCTCTTTCAGAGATCTCAATTTACCCTCCAGGTACTAACAGCACTTGGACTTCTTCTTCAAAATGTAGTTCATTGAAGGGAAGCATCTTTAACTTGGTGGGTTTAGAGTGTGTTTTGCTTGCTTGTTTGCTTCCTTTAAGCATCTCTAATTCACTGCCAACAAAACACACTGAGCCCAGGAGGAGGGTTGCAGATCTGGACATCCAGCTCCTTTCTCAGTTCTGAGAGGGTGGTTGTTCCATGCTGTAACCCTCCTCAGAGTTGTACCTTTTATCATCTGAGCTCAGTGTTTCCAAATTATTTCTCCACATGTGGGACTGAGCAGCATGGGGGGCTGAAGTCAGTAAAGGGTGTGAGATGCTCTGATACAACTGTCCTGAACGATAGTCATGCACTTACGAGTTTTCAGTGTGCTAGCTCAGATGCTGTCCAGTGTAGCCATGGCTACTCAGCCTGCAAAATTGAAGAGGATATGTAGATATTTGTGAAGGCAATCATAATGAGCTCCATGATCCTGCAATTAACGTGCGGATGAGACCCTAAGCTACCCAAGTACAAGGCATCTTTGTTATGGCTATGTTACCCTGAAACCATATAATTAGCAGTTAGAATCCAACACGGACATGCCATAAGATCATCAAACTCCTCTTGTAGCAGTTTTCTGATTCCCAAAATCCAGAGAAACCAAGAGGATGCTTAAAATTTCCCTATGTTGCTTACACGGAAGCCCTTATGCCCTGACGCCCCAGGAACAAGGAGGTCCCTATTGAAATCTCTGTGAGGTTCTTAGAGGAAAGGACCCGGTTGGTGTTGGGTGCTGGTTTGGTGAGAGTTTTCAGACATGGATTAGGACTGACACAGAAGATGCTGGAGAAGTCCCACCAGTACCATCAATTCTTCTCCTATGCCTTGTTCAAAGCAAGGATTTGACCTAGCTCTGCACTTCACCACATAAATAACTAGCTGCAAGGAAGCCCAGAGGCAGCAAGGGAAAGCTGCTTTTCAGCTTCCAAGTTGTTCCACTTGGTGTAAAATACATTCTCTCACCAGTTCAGAGTTTGGAAGCAATATCAGTCTGGGAAAGATTTGATTCACCAAGCTGCAAAGTCATTCACCCTCTTCATCTACTGTGGTAGCTATTTATGCCCAACAACATTGGTGGCTGCAGAGGAGCACTGCCTAATCTTGTTAATGCACCCAATGAGGTGCCTAAGGTGTGAACTTAAATCCCAGGTCGCAGACAAGCAAAGGAAGAGTTTGAGCACAGAGGTGTTAAGCATAAACAAAGCACCATTGCCACCAACCTCCTTTGTGAGATGTGAGGGAAACCCTTCCCATCTATTTTAGGCAGCTGGGGTAGAAGGTCCATGTCTGTGAGCCATGAGCAGCAAGACACCTTGTGCATTCTCACTCTGTTGTCCTTCACCATCCTTTTCTTGTAACTCCGTTTGCAAGAGGTCATTCTGCTTTGTATTTACAGCTTCTCTGCCATTTCAGCCCTGTGCTAACCTGTGCCAGCATCAGCCATACACCAAAGGCAGCA
>NW_010199842.1:17952-42178 GCF_000695765.1 Mesitornis unicolor
TTCCAGACATGGCAGGCAATAAAATACCTGGTTATTTACCCATGCCACAGGGCCTTCTGCAGCCCTTGAGCTGCACCACCAGGTTATCCTGCATGGGAGCCTGAAGATAGGACGTGACTTGAACCAAGGGGCTCCTTCAAAAGATGT
This sequence comes from Mesitornis unicolor, assembly GCF_000695765.1. Taxonomy (NCBI): domain Eukaryota; kingdom Metazoa; phylum Chordata; class Aves; order Mesitornithiformes; family Mesitornithidae; genus Mesitornis; species Mesitornis unicolor. The sequence continues at coordinate 18,100 of NW_010199842.1, forward strand.
TGACTGCATTGACACGCCAGGAACAGTGTCCTCGGGCATCCTGCTTGCAATCATTTCATTGTCATTATGCTGTCAAGCATGTTTGAGGGATTAAATGAATATACCTGCTGTGACAGGCATGGCAATATTAGTGATGCAGGCAGCACAGAGCTGCCAGCCCAGCTGCGTTGGGCCTCATGTTTCAGGAGAACAGAGGAGTCAGCGGTGAAATCAGAGCTCATCACTCAGGGGATGCGAGCAATCAAGTGAACGGTGGCATTCAGATCAGGCCCTTGTTTGAGTGGCTTAGCACAGGAATTTGGCCTGATGACTTGGCCTCCTCTGCTCTGTGTTTTTCATCAGTAAAATGGAGCTCAAGGACTTAATTGCAACCCCAAATGACAACCCGAAGTGCGTCATCCTGAATACACAATGCCATGCTCAGGGCTGCTGCCATTGCCCACAGAGCACCAGTCTGACCCCCTTCACTCTGGTGTAGGACAGGAACTACTCCAGTGAAGGCAAATGCATTAATTTGCTCAAAATAAGATTAAGTGGCATACCTGGGTGTGTTAGGCTTTTAGATGTGTTTGAGGATGCTGAATTTGGACTCCAAAACTCTATACAGAAATCAGGCCAAATTCTGATCCCACTTGCACCAGTCAGTCCACTTCAGTGACTCCTGAATTACACCAGCGTGAAACTGGAATTTGCCTTTGGAATAGTTCCTTTATCTTCAGCCTGCAACTGTTTACTCCCTTTTTATACCACTGAGACATCAAACCCCTCTTGTTAATTAGTCACTCTGTATTTCGGTGATTAAATTATTAAACAATTAATAGTAAGTATTGAGCAAGTAAAATACAAAAATTAAATTATGTTCTCAAGGTCTAGAGGTACAAGGTTCAATGTTAACATTAGGCTGTAGATATTTTTATTCAGCTGGGAGCTGTCTTTCTCTGTGACCCTCTCATAAGCAGGGAGAAATGAGAATATGACCACATTTAAGGTTTGAAAAAGAGCAGTAAAGACATTCTTGGCTGGTGCAGAATTTCAGGGCATTAACTTGAAACTCTTTGTTAAAACCAATGGTATATATGTGGTAGCATCGTTACTGCAGTTATGAAATGGAGAAGAGATCCCAAAAAAGTCCAGGAGACAAAATGCCTGAATATTTTATTTTATTTTATTTTATTTTATTTTATTTTGTTTTGTTTTGTTTTGTTTTGTTTTATTCTATTTTATTCTATTTTATTTTTTTCTATTCTATTTTTTTCTATTCTATTTTTTTCTATTCTGTTTTTGCCTAGGAAGCAGTTATATTTTTCTTGAGGTAGGTGTTACTGGAGAACAAATGTTTTGTACATTAATCAGCAGATTGACTTCTTTCTCAATATCCCACTTGGCTCCCATTCAGCTCAGCAGCAATGAGGCCGGGTGGTGTCTGTGTCACAGGGCTATGTGAGCAAAGGGATTAAAACCAAATCTCTGCTCCAATCTGATGGCAATACGGTGAGAGAGAAATTCACTTGCTGATTAATGAAAGACTGCCAGTGGTTTTTAAAAAGCAAAATGAAGTTCCAGAGAAAGCTCAGGACTGAACATCACTTGGGTCCATGGCAGGGATTAAAGCGGTTTGATGGGATTATTTTGTCTCCATTCCTTCTGCTATCACCACAGTGTTTAAGCAAGGCAAAACCCAGTGAGTTTCTGCAGGAAATGTGAAATATTTTCACATTAGAAAAGAATGTTTCATACTTGGAAATGCCAATACGTGTCCTTGTGAAGCTCATGTCATTCTGTCCGCACAAGTTCAACATGGTTTGATAAATAGCCTGTGGATGCTCATGTGGTATCAGAAGTAATGAGACTGAGAAGCAGCATTTCTTCTCTAGAAGATTAATCTAGGTTTACAACCAAAGCCCATGTAAAACATGCTTCCCCTCTGTGTCCTATCACCTCTGCTTTCAGGTAGAGCACTTAGCTGAGGAGAGGATCTCAACTGGGGTGTTGACAAAGCCCAGGCACAGCCTTTTGCTTCCTCCCAAGGCACCTCCGATGAATGTGCCAACCTGGTGGAGACAGGGACCACAGTCCTGAGCTCCCTGACTCTCATGCAACTTTGCACTTTACGCACACCAATGCTTCTGGTGGTGAGGACTGTAATGTTTCTTGATTGTACATGACCCTTGAAGAGCAAGAGGCCACCCTCTTGGCCTCATAAGTACCCATATCAGTCTGGAATGACTCTGCTGGTGTCATTCTGGAACTAAACTGGTGTAATAGGGAACAGAATTAAGTCCCAGACTGGTACTTTGAGTCCGATGTCCCAAGATCTAGATCAGCATGGATTTCAATCTATTTTCTTTCACTTTTCACTTTTCTTTCACTTGTCAACTTTTCACCCCATCTCCAAAGCCAGTATTTACCTACCAGTCTGATGAAGTATAATTACAATAACTGATCTTGTTATTCCTCCTGGAGATCTGGACAGTTTTAAACTATGTTTTTTAGGAATTAGGGGTTTCCTGGCATCATGGACCATCTCTTCCACCTACCACTGTCTGAATGTCCTAACTCCTCATTTGCTTACATAATGTCGTGCTATATGCAGAAGAGCCCTGGGTTTGAAACCCTGGTTATTTCTAGCATACTGTGAAATCACAAGGAACACATACATTGGGACTGGAAACTCCGTAACAGGACTGTGAGGGAAGTAACGCGCATTTGGGTTCTGAAGGCCAGGCCTTTAGGACAAACAAATTGGCATCAGCCGAGCACTAGTGTTTTATACCCCACTTTTGTGGATATTGTAAACTTGTACATAGAGGAATCTGAATAGCACGTTAAAAAAACCCAAACATAAACACATTTTTGATACAACTATGATAATTAAGTTTGAAAAGGCATTTTTGAATTCAAAAGTGCATTTTTCAGACTGTTTCAAACACCTCAAGCTGTTGTTCAGTAGCTGGTGCCAATAGACTCTGTTTTTTCTCACTCAAACTGTAAGCACCTCTGCTCTGCCCTCCTGTAAATAGACTTTGACAGCAAAGAGTGATGAAAACTGGCTGTAAACAGAGAATCACCGTCTCTGTGGGCTTTTATTTACCTAGGTGCTTGTGATGTATTCTTCATGCCAGTGAGAACAGACCTGCTTGCTCAGCACAGGTGAAATCTCCGCCTTGTTTCATGGCCTTTTGCCCGATGTTATTTATTTTGTTCTGACTCTGTAAATATGCAATGATTTGGCTATTTTTTTTCCTTTGTATTTGGTTCGTCTCCTTGCTTCAGAGGAGGTTCTTCTCTGTGGTTGACACTGCTGAAAACAAGCAATAAAACCATTGTGAAGACGTTGTGTCTACGGTGTTCCACTTGATATTTTAATTTCTTTTTCTCAGTCTTGAAGAAGACCTGGACAGAGGAGGAAAGGCTGAGAAGGAGGTAGTGAGCTGGTAAGGAGGTTGCCTAGAGTTAGGCATAATACTCTTCATACTTTCTAAGGTCAGGCAGATAGACCAAATCATGCTTAAAACAGGAGACCTTCTTCAAGAACATCTGTGCCAGTAGAAGAATCAGTACCAGCTGCAGCATGGGTGACCCCAAAAACCACCACAATGAAGGCAACACCACTTCATGAGTTAGGTGGCTGGATGCAGTGTCTTTTGGAGGTAGGACTCATGTATGGAGGTGATAATCATGCAATTACAAACACATTATCATTATTTTGACATAATCAAGAGATGTTAAGTGATTCCTGTATTCATAGGTACATACACCCATGCACAGACATAAATGTGTATTGATTGTTGTGAGAGTAGAGTTGGATGCTGGAACATCCTCCAACTGTTTCACCATACTGTAGCATTCAGATTCATCCCTGAGAATCCTCCCGGTACCCTGGATGGACAAACCAAAGCTAAGGTCTGTGTTTTACATCACAGACTGCAGCAGTCCACTACCACCCTCCAAGAATAGGCAAACCCCAAAATTTGTCCACATTTGTTCTCATTCCCTTCAGGACTGAACACACTCAGAGTGGCATTTGTCTTGGCCACATTGTAGGACAATCTGTGAGCAGTTTTTCGAGAGCAGACACGATGGGTCCATTTCACCTGCAAAAATCCAACATCACTTCAAGAAAACAAAATGCTTTACCGATCAGGTGCACAAAGGAGTTTCAAATTAGTGCTTTCTGCAACATTAGGCATATATCATGACCAAGGGCATCTTAACAGTGCAATTTCCAGCTCAAGGCACTGGTTTGACTTGGGCTTGTCACAACCAGATAATTGCACAGCACTGATGGTGCAAATTCATCATCTGAGCATCATGAGAACATCCTGCGTGCAGCTCTTAACAGCTGGACCCTTGCCCCATCCACCTCAGCATGACAGAGAACACTTGAGCACACCGTAACTGTACACACTTATCTGAACACAACCGATCTGACTGTAGCACTAATTATATGACTGGGTAATTAACAACTTGCAGGTGTAAAAGGAAGCACAGCAGCTGGGTCTGAGGTTAATCTTCCTGCTGCTTGACTGTTCCTTTAGTTTGCCTTTGGGACACAGGTCTGGGTTAAGTTAGTCCTCTTTGCTTCAGAAGGAATGCCTTGAGTTTTGGGAATGCAGAATTCCTTAGATCATTTCAATATGCAGTGCAAATCGGCCTGCTTAAATCCCTTCACATACTCTCTGGGCTGAAAGTAGCTCTCTCCATAGAAAGAAATGGACTTGCATTTTAACATGGATTGTGCAAAGCCTCCGAATCTCTGCTGGCTGATTCCAAATCATTAGCAAACCATTTAAATTAACACTTCTTTCAGGCCCAGAATTGCCCAATAGGGCTAATAAGACTTAACACTCTTCCTTTCCATTTCAGTGATACTGCAAAGCCCAGGTCTATTTCCACCTCCACACATCATGCATGCCAAGAGCTGGCATAGAATCACAGAATCATAGGATGGTTTGGGTTGGAAGAGAACCTTAAAATCATCTAGATCAAGCCCCCTGCTATGGGCAGGGACACCTCCCACCAGCCCAGGCTGCTCAAAGCCCCGTCCAACCTGGCCTTGGACACTGCGAGGGAGGGGGCATCCACAGCTGCCCTGGGCAACCTGGCCCAGCATCTCACACCCTCAGAGCACCCTCCACACCCTGGCACAGCAAACACAGCAACAGTGCTCATCCCCTGCAGCTTTTCCATCCTTCCAGGTGGTCTCTCCAGCCTTGTAGGGTGACCTTAGCTTTGCAGCTTCCCCTCCAGCTTTCCCAAGGGTGTTGCATCTGTCTCTGCATCATGTCAGTGTTTCATCCTTCCTGCGCACCCTATTTATCAGCGTTGCTTTTTCAGGTTTTTCTTGCTCAGAACGATGCCTGAACCTTCCTCTGTGTTGGAGAAATGCCTAGCAGACAACTACAAGTGAACAGTAATTACTCATGTAAAAGACACATTACTTAATGCACATGAGTATTAGGCAGTGAAAATAGATCACAGTGAGAGGTCAATGAGCTTTTCCTTGTCCATAGGGCCAGTTCACAGCTCACACTTTTTTAAAGCTGATTTATGACCACTGTTCAGTCTACTGATAAAGGCCAAATCTGCAACTAGGGATGACAAGACTTTGCTATATATATCCCTCCTTTCTGTGTGGTTTAACCATTTTCATTTAAAAGCCAAGAGCCTGATGCTCTGGGCCATTCTGAGAAGCAAAGATGATGCATACTGGTTTTCACTGGACCCCTCTGTGTCCTCTGTGATCAAATCAGAAATCAGGAAAACAGGATACAAAGGCTGGAGAAAGGTAACACCAATCGCATTTATTCTCTCTGTAGAGGCGGTGATAATCACATACTGCCAAAAAATGTCTTCCATATGAGGAAATCCAATCACTGCTCAGAAATTAATTAGTGTAAGTGGCTTTCATGAAGGTTACCTAAGAAGTCTGAGGCAAAAAATCTACCCAACCTCCTTCAATTTCTGCTCTGTGTCCTCTGTGCAAGAGCCATCCTTCTTGGTTTACAGTAAGCATAGCGTTCCTTTTCTTAAACATGCCCCATTATTCTGAATTTGATAGAACATGCAATCGCATAGATCTGGAAATGTTTGAGCTTGGCTCTTAAAGCTTCTTCGTGTAAGTTCAATGGTAAAGTGGCTTTTCAAGGCTTGCAGAAACATAACTCTCTATAAGAAAGAGCCATGATTAAAAGTGGCCAGTGCTATCCTTTTCCTTTGTTCCCCTGTGGTTTCCATGGGAAAATGTCAAGGTGAGGACTTTTGTGATCTCCATGACATTAAAGCAATTTCCCATGTAGTGAATCAATTTTAGTGGTTAAATTATCTTCACTCCACATACAACCAGTTGCATTCACTCCTTCCCACTAGGGATCTAAAGTTTGAACTGTGACTCAGTGCAATCCACAGAAAGAGTCCAGCTGTCCTCAGACAAGTTCAGAATGACTCTGGATTGCCCAAAGATCATAAGGGAGAGTGGCACAAAAAGCCTAGGCACTGCATCACTACTCTAATACCATACACTGGGAAAGCCTTAAAACTTCTTCCAATGCTGACATGCTCACACAGAAATCATTCCTACTGGTATAACTCCCTGTGCATTTAACTTTTTGTTAGATCATATGAACAAAGCCAGGTAAGCTGAAATGTCATCTCAAAATAGCCATTTCCCACATAGTGGTATTCGCAGAACCAAATTGGCCTTGCAGCCCAACACCAGGGGAGGCAAGAACTTTATGCATATGGCATTAAATCATCCCTTAAGGTGCTCAATGATGAATCCTCACCTAGAGTTCACCCTAGAGTCCCTCCCTGTCTCATCACACTACTGGTTGAACCTCACCCCTTGGAAATATCTCCACTGCGCCCAATTGAGATAAAGACCTTGAACCCTTATCACACATAGCCTAAGAATACAGGAACTGACGGCATGCTGGAACCAGCCATCACTCCTGTTCTTGGTTTTCAGAGCAACTCTACATAACTATTGCACATTGACTGGGACAGAGGGAGGGAAATAAAGGAAAACAACTTCTGACTTATAAGCCTGAGGGTTGATGCGCTGTTGGCCAACCAAGATCAGGCCACTCTAAAGCACACTTCATTGTCCAAACATTTAGAGGACAGTTACTTCAACTCAAAACTTCAATACCTTGATAGTTAGATGTCCTGGGTGACAAACAAGAGTCCTGTCACTAGATATCAGATTCAAAACAAGGAGAAAGGCGATTTGAAGTGGGGTCTTTGGCCAAGATGTCACATAAGTGAGTACTACAGGCACATCATTAACTCTATAGAGTACTCCACTTTTCCAGCATGTGACACAAAAGTCCTTAAAAACTGAGAGGTGTGAGTTGGAGCTGGGCAGTGGCTTTCAAAGTAGTGATGCCTGTATGTGGTGTGAAGAAAACGAGGGTAGAACCGTGCCATACCAACACCTGCTTGTTTGTATGTCTGTCTTTGCCATCTGGCAGGTCCTGACAACTGGTTGCACCCCATCATCACTTTTTACTTGAATCTACAGATGAATCTTATTCTACAAAGGAAGGAAAATACCAGTGACAGGACACTAATACCAAGTTGGCTGCTGCTGGCAAAAATCTGCCTCCCCCAACCCTGACAGATTTATGTCACTGGGATGTCTAATCAACAACTGTTTCTTATCAACCACTTAACTCTGAACTCTTCAGCATGAGACAGAAACCATAATATTTCATTATATCCTATCTGTTCCCAGATAAAAAATATGGGTATCTGATAGAAACATGGCTTCAGCCTGATGGAATTTATTATGTATAATAAATTTATGCATGTAATGTGATTCCTGTTTTGGACTGGGCGCAGCTTCTCATTGCATCTCATCATGTGTTTCCCACCACGTCCATGCCTTTGTGATCTCGTTCTCCACTAAACCCCAGTCCTCTCTCCTAGTGCCCCATTTGATTTGTAGATTTGGACTCTAAACAGAGGGCTCCTTGGGAGCTACTCCAGCAAGGATCTTTGGCTTTTGAGAAAATGCCAGATGTGTTGGCCTACGCTGGGAGAAGGTCCACACATAACTCAGCTTGCAGAGATCTCCCCAAGACAGCAATAAGCATGGATGTGACTCAGCCTGGTCCTCCCACTGCCAAAGCACATCAGGCCTTGTCCTCTTGGCTGAGTCTGAACTCACGCGTTTCTTGATTCATGACAGTCACATTTCCAAGGATCTGTTTGTAAATTAGATGGTTATTTATAATCACAGTCACTTATCTGATCTGGGGAAGAATACTGGATGGTTTTCCCCTTTCCTGCTTCCATTACTGGCCAAGCACCAGCAGTTTCTGAGAGGATCACCATCGTTGTGGCCAGAGCTGGACAAGGATAAAGCTTGGAATCAAAATTATAGAGTACGCTTCAATTCTGGGCTCTCACCAGCTCCCCTGTCTCAGAGGAAAGCTTTGGCTTTCATCAGCTGGATTGGTCATTAAGACTTGTGTGAATAACTGATTGCATTTGGCTGCTGAAGACTGAAGGGAAGGGAAAAAAATCCATTGTTTATTTTGAAAAAAAATAAACAAAAAAAACCTATGATTTTGAACAAAATGTTAAAACAGACGTGCCATGAGCTTTTTCCCTTGAAAAGAGAAACATAAAAATAAAACTTGAAAAATAAACTGTGATGTAAAATGAACTATTTCACTTCTGCCATTTGAAATTATTTTAAAAAAGAAGTTTATAAACTCAAATGTACCCTCAAAAAAAAACCACAAAAAACAAAAGGCAGCACTGCCTGCCTTTCATGAACTCACCTTACAGCCAGAGAAACTAGGCAGAGCAAGAGCAACAACTTGATTCTTCATGAGCAGATCCTTTTACATTGTGCATAGTTGAATGAGACTTATTTATTCCCTAGGGTATTAAATAGAAGAATTTGAAACCCCTCCGTTCTTCCAGTTGCGTTGTTATGACTTTCTATAACTGGTGGAAACCGGGGTTCATGTACTTACCCATCCCTTTCCCAGCCTGGTCAGTTCTAATCACCAGCCTGGGAAGTTGTGCTCTGTTTCAGCAGGTTTCACAAATGGTACCTCTTTTATATGCATAGTCTTCTTTCCCTGTATTGGACATTACAGATTTGTCTAACTCCCTACTGAAATTAGACATTTATTCAATTATTTGAATTATATTATTTGAAACACAGCATAACGTTACACTAACCAGCACAACCCAACGAGCTGGAGTCTTGGTCACCCTCTCAGAATATTGTATAGGCTGGGTTAGTGACCTCTACTGCCCAAGGTGGCACCTTGTAAGTAAAATTAAACTTATTGGAAGGCTTAGCAGAGTTAGCTTTTCTACAAAAATCTTTCTATGTGGATAATGTTTCCAAAATGGTGATCAAAATTAATTCTGCTTGCTGCAATATCCTACTACATCAGCTCACTTCTCCTATGTACGTGATGATTAATTTGTACATAATTTATAATACACATAATTCTTGTGGCAGATTAGAAGCACAAGGACTGCATCTGTAGAGCTAATCATGGATATGAGTCAATGAGCACCTTTCCTAATGTCAACAAAAGATATATATAATTCAGCAACTGTCATTATTCAAATGCCAATCTAATTACACTGCAAAATGTAAATTAATGGAACGTTCTTTTGTGAGCTGCTCAAATCCATTGTAATATTCCAGTTATGGAGGTTGCCCAAGCTTTGAACAAGAGTGAAATTCTTCATATTCAATATTTTCCTAAGTGCTACAGACTTAGGGAAAAAGCTTTTTAGGTGTTATTAAGTCAAAGAACAAAGCAGTAATTACTCCGGCAAGGGAGACATTTCTAGGGAGCATTTGAGACAGGTTCTAAGTGGATCACACACACTCAGCTAGAACGTATCTCTTATGAAAAGAAAAACAAACCCTTGAAAAAGCAAAGGACTTGTAAAGTGTAATATGACACACAGGTATGAAACATTTCAGCAATGCAGATAAATGACAGAGAATTACTATTGTACAGAGAATTTGGCTGCAGAAACCCATTACCAAAGAGTTTTTTCTTTTTAAGAACCAAAAGAAAAGCAAATAAAAAATAATACAGTGCAACGTGGTAAGGGGGACAACAGAGATTCCCATTACGGTGAACTCCCACTTAAAACCTTTTCTGACCTCCTCAGATGGGAACACTTCAGTTAAATAGGTTTGCTTTCTTCATAAAATCTTAACAGAGCAGGTACAAATTCCTAGCGTCAGCCAGGAAAATGCATCTGATGGACTCCATTCAACCACAGGTTGACTTTAGCTGCTGAATGTGGAGAACCCTTCCACCCAACACCTCTCTGCATAAAGCTGTTGTCTTTCTGCAGAGACATGAAGCTGAAAAACTACATTTCATTGCACATAGAGCATCACTGTTTTCTCTCTGTTAAGTGGGCTAGAGTGTGAAAAACTACTGTCAGCTTTGTAAACAGAAAGCAAAGAGCAATTGTTATTGTAGTATTGACTTTCCTGGTGAAATTCCTCTCAGTCTGTTTTATATATCTATTGTGCAGTTGTTAATGTCAAAGCCACTCATTTGAACTCCTTTCTTGGGAGCTCTTGTCAATGTGGTTAATTCAATTTAGGGGGAAATTCATCCGTCCAGGTGCAGTAGACGATTTGAGGCAGCTGAGAGACACAAAACACTCCAATAACCCCAGGTTGTCTAATTTAGGACTTTGGAAACTAAAAGACAGAGCAGACACTGAAGTTAGCAATTCTCCTGTCTCAGAGGTGTAAAATGTCCACCATGCAAAGATTTCCTCTCCCAGAATGTATTGCTTGCAAATTCTAAAGAAGGGATTTAGAGATGCACCATGGATGTGAACTGCTCTGCAAAGGTCTAAGGTGATGACTACAGAGGTATTACCAAGACGAACCTGAATAGTCAATGAATGGATGGATGACGACCACCCAAAGCTGTCCTTGACCTTCTGAGATACAGCTACTCTGGTTCCTGTCAAATTAGTGAACACAAAAATTAGTAACAAGCTCTTGTGAACAAAATTGTGTATTGTGAGAGGAAATGTCAATCAAGACACTATGATGAAGACTCTACACAAACTCACTTCAGTGCAAAGCTGGAGGAGGAAAATAGCAACAATGACAGTTTTGCTTGAAATAAACACCTGCAAGCCTCACAGTATATCCAATATTTTCTCCTTAAATATATATGTAATTGTTGTTTGTATATGTTTCATATTTATATTGAATGCAAATGCTTGTGATAAGAACCTTTCGCTGACCACTGCATACAGAAACCATGAGTATTGTAGTATAAAAACATACTTACAACCAGAAAGGACACTGCTGTTGTTAAGAATGTAATTACCCTTACTACATTAACATTCAGTGAAGGTTACCATTTGTAAGTGAAATATAAATTCAGAGGTTTTAAAAAAGTAGAGAAAACATTTGCTACCTCCAGTAATATACATAAAACTTCTGACCTTGGCTCATTGGCAGTACTCTCCAAAACAATTTTTTAGGCAACACGGAACAGGGAGTGAATTGACTATGGCTCCAGTAAAGAGATATTAGCTGGGATAGAACAACCACTAGATCATTAACACAGTAATTTTCCTTGTAGGTCATTAAAAGTTCTTTCTCTCCCCAAAGATTAAATGAGAACAAACCTACACTTAAATATATTCAGTTTCTTTACTAACAAGTATTAATTTTTGTTTTTCATGGGGCTGTTTGTGAGGTTTTGGTTTAATATATTGAAATTGTAGCTGCATATGCTTAAATTATTTATGCACCCAGACATATAGCCTGTGATTAAGTTTCTTATTTGGTTGTAACACAAGGTTCATTTGTTTTGCTGGCTGATTTAGCATGAAGAAACATTCCCTGAGGGTCTGCTTCACAATAAATTGCTATTGGCAGACAGAAATGTCAGGTTTACCCTCCAGATGGGAGCAACAACAAATCAGACCTTTGCTTGCTCCACTTTTCCTTCTGCATGTGTGACCAGACGTGTGTTTCTTTCTGCTTAATCTCAGTTGTAGAGTTATGTCAGGGCATTTTTTCACATAGGAATTTCACGGCAACCAAAAACTGAAGCAATGTAGCTCAGGGTCTGCGAATTTGGCTAAAAGTGGCAAACTTCCCAGGCCAAATTTCAACTTTACTATTAATCTATTGAAGCTGAAATAGTGTTCTTTTGATTTCCTGGATTGCACTTTTATAGCAAAACTCTTAATAGTCATTGGAGATTTGGTCAATTTAAGCAATGCACCAGAGTTATAATCATTTCATCTCAAGTAGACAGCTAAATTACATCAGATTAATTAAATATCAGCAGGAGTCCGTGGTGTGAAATTCCACAGGAGACCCCTAAGGTCGTGTAGATATCTACATGGGAACAGAAGATGTAACATAGGACTTACAGCAAATACACATCACTTTGTAATGACAGTTACAAAGAAAGAAATCCCACAGCATCTACAATGCCTTTTCAAACCTGTGTTTAGGCAGCTGAAAATCTCACCTGATGTGCCTGTTTCTTATGTTGAATAAAAAGGGTTTACTGGGACTATCTCAACTGGAGATGTCAGCAGTGACGATGTCTAATGTTAGACCAGGGAAATTCACCCACTGTTGCATATCTTGATTTATTGTGACTGTAAGTGCTACATAACAAGGAGTCTTTTTTCCATGGGAACACAGTGTATTGATCTGAATCATAATTTACTGGTAGTTATAAGGGACAAGTCAGTACAGTCCAAGGGCAACACTATGGTTTCCAACCTCTCATACAGAAAAAAATCACCTGGAACTCTGGATAAAGCTGACACTGTGGGAGAAACAGGATGATAGCTGAAGATACAGCCAAGATCTATGGGTTTAGGATGTTCACACACCTACTGACTTCCTCCACCTTCTCCACTGTCCCGATCTTCCTGGACACAAAGATACTGCCTTTAGCTTCTTTGCTTAAGCTCAAACCATTTATTCCTTCTCCATCTGCATGACTATCTAGAAAAGGCAATCAATAACAAATGCTGCTTGCTCCTAGTGGGACAGGGAATGGTCAGCTGCTACCACCTGCATTTTTATCAGTTTTCAAACTTCCTGTCATCCCCCCAGTTCAAGTTGAACTGTGATATCTGCAGCTGATGAGTAACCTGGGAACATAGAAATTTTATTTCCTTGTTCATTGTTATCCAAGAACTTAACTGACAATGCTATAATTGCATTTTTTCCCATGTTTTATTTTCAATAGGCTCTTAAGGAGGATGTAAACACTCTTGCACATTACGTCACTCCCCATATCCGCAAGAGATGATGTTGGGGTGAGGGAAGTGGCTGCTCTCAGAGGTGATGACCTTGTGTAGTCAAGTCATCATACTCAAAACACCAAAGCCAGGTGAGGACTTCATGAAACAGAAGAAGGATTTGTTGCTGAAAGTTTTTCTCCTGATGCCTCATGCATCCTCATGCCATCTGAAAACATAGTCTGCAAAAGGGTCACTCACCTCAAGCAGCAGATGTCTTTAGATAGCAAAATGGCCATAGCCCTGCTTTCCCTTTCCCTGCCGCCTCTTCTTCTCAGAGCAGCTCACATCAGTGCTGATGATGCTTCTCCAAACCAGCTCTGGACTGCAAAAAAACATCAAAGGGTGTCAATGCATGGTGTCCACAAAGCTATGGGCTGTCAAAGAGAGAAGCACAGATGGGGAAAGCTGCTCCTGCTTAGGAAGAAGCTGACTCTGCAACCTCACCAGTGCCCTCATCGGCAGGCTTATGTCTGTGCTACTAAATAGAAGGGTCAAGAGCTCGTTCCCTGCCCCTGAGACAAATGGCCTATGACAGCTTGTGTCCTTGCAGATAAACTTCTTGATTATGCAGGAAAAAGTTAAATTTTTCATATTGCCTTCCAGGAACTTTTCCACAAACACACCCTCAAAAAAGCCAACTGAAAGTCAGACACTTGAGATTTAGATATTTCCCAGTTTCGCATTGGCTGGTGGCATTTAGAGCGACTTCTAGGTCATGCAGAATTTCAGAGTGTTGCTGTTGAAGTCTTGACCCAGAGGCAGTAAGCAGTGGCTGAGTCATGGCTGCCAGTAGAGCTAAGCTTGAAATCTAATGGAAAAAAGAATTAAAACACAAGTACAGAGCAAGCTCACTATCAACGTTATAAAAGGTCAACCATGTTTCACTGTCTTTTTTGTCCCTCTGTTTTCACTCATTCCCCTGACTCTGCTCTGGTCTCTTGCTGCAATTATCCCCCCTTTATGCTAGACACCTTTTCACAGAATCTTTTGAGAATGTTAAATATTTGTCTACCAAGCCCCCGAAACATGGGCCATTCACTGATCACCATTCACATCTGAGATAAACAAGGGTGGGTCATTGTTTGCAGCAAAAAGCTATTTTTATTTGTCCTGTTCCAGTCATCAACATAAACGAACATTTCTGCTGGCTGGCTAGACCAGTGTTGTTTCTTGTGCAAACATCTGGACAAATGAAACCATTTGTCTAAGTCATGGCAGCTTGCTTAAATATGACCTAATGTGCAAACATATCAGATAGCTTTTTATAGGGTAGGTTTTGGTTGCTGGCTTTTTTTGTTTTAATTTCTCTGAACTTCGTGCAATACCCTGTTCGGATTGAGAAACACAGTGTTCTCACTCCTGAGACAGTTACAAAGGTGCATTTGAAGGCTTCGTTATTAATTCGTTTTACATGCATTAGTAATAAAGCCCTTTGATCCACGGACACTGGGATGATCTAAGCAGATAGAGACATGCAAAATCATCTTACTTAATTCACTGAAATGTACAAAATGAATGAGTTTTATTGAAATAAAAGTATTAATTAGTGAATTTTTCTTCTGACTACAAGTGAATTAAGTTGGAGAAAGAAGATCTTGACAAGCAGACGAGGAGCTCTGTTGCAGTGAGTCCTCCCACTCCAATATGATTTAATGGCACTTGATCAAAGGGAGTTTTCACTCTACACAAGAGTATGTGAGTTGTATTAGGCCTCTGTAGCAACCACAGTAATCAGCACGTACACATCAACTTCCTGATTCCTGACTTTCCCATAGATGTGCACTCCAGATTTACTTTCTCAGAGAAAGGAAACAGTCACCAATTTCTTCCAGAAAACAACATTAGAAACGTACAAGTCCTCCTGGTCTTCAAAACCTTACAACAGGTGTTGCAGTTTTCTGAGGACTTTTGAGATCTAAAAACTTTATTATTGAAATTCACCTCTTCTTTCTCAATGGAGGAGTCATTCTTGCACTTATCTCTCTCATTTTTCTTTTTTCTGTAACTTTGAGTTTCAGGAGTTGAGGTCAATCCCCTGTCCTATGAAAGGATGCCCCACTTCTACCTGTTTCCTACTTAATTTTCTTGATCATGACAGTCCTTTCTACCTCTTCTCCACTGCCAATAGTCCTGGCAGAACCAGTTTTATCCTATTTTCTAGATTAGTTAGAACCTACTCTAGGTACTTTTCATGTTGGTAACACTCCATCAAGTTATTATTTCTTTAGTAAAAAGCTAATAGAGTTAGATCCATAATCCCTATTAATTTTGCTCTTTTATCAGGTAAGTAGGTACAATGGACAATAAGTATTTTTTTCCACTTTTGCTTTTTTATGCCTATTTGTTTTTATGGTAGCTCTAGCTTTTTACTAGGCTAGATAACCATTACCCTCACATAGCACCAAAGTCAGCGATCTTGGCCAGTCTGACCTGGGAGAAACACCTTTTCCGAACTTCCAATTCATAGCATGCAATCAGGACACATCAACTACTCATCACATGAGAGATTTAGTGAGAGAAGGTCCATCAAATGATTTGTTAATGTGTGCCCAGTTTTGGGAAGAGTTTTTCTCTCCAAGGACTCTGTCCAGGCTCTGATGCTGCAACAGTTGAGAAAATTACCCCATGAATCTTCACATTTTGGGCCTTGTTCCACCATTTACTGATGACTGCAAAGAGCAGCAAATTTTCTCCAATGACTTTGGATTAGATCCTCAACCACCTCAGGAGGAAAGACTTGTTATGCCTTAGAAAGCATGCCCTTGTGACAGGTCAATGGTCACTGCAACAGATGAGTCTGCAGCTGTGACTAACACTACTTCTGTGGTTAAATCAATGACTTTCTGAGGTGGTGTGTTGAAGTGAGAGAGGATTTACCACCGCTGAAGGAACATATAGAGACCTTTCTAATTTTTTGTGATGCTGATATAAGCGTTGTCTGTATTTGTGCCAGGCTTCATCTCCTCCTGAGGTCAAAACAAGTCTTTCCATTTATTTCTCTGACTACTGGATTAAAGTCTTACACTGCTAACACAAGCTTTAAGGAATATATATGAGAGAAGTGTAGCTTCATAAAAACATTTGTTGCAGTTATAAATAACTAAATGGTGCCAGTTTAGTGCTACTTTGTTATTGACTAGCACCTAATCCACCCGAAAATCTCATCACCAGATCCATTCACGGAGCACAGCGGTATTTAGCAGGAGTAGAGACAGACAAGCCTGGCGGTTTTTTTAAAGCACAGGAGAAAATAAGCCTTTCCCAGCCTCTTACCCTAGGCACCCAGTATGTCACATTCATCATCACAGTCTTATCACCCCTTGCTAAAAAATATTTTGGCCACAAAAATCAGGCTGACAGCAGCAAAGGTATAGTACCAGAAAGCACCACAGAGACCCTAAATTATTCCTGTTCTGAACCCCTACCTGGGCATGGCTCTCTTTCTCTCCCCTGAGCACAGATGGAGCTAAGAAACTCTTCTCTTAACACAGTTGCCTCATAAAGCTGCCGAAAGTTAAACCTACAAATATGCCCCAACTCTTTTAATAAATATACAACAGATCTCACTACGTAACGCTATGCTCGCTTTGATTTCCTCTTTTGCTCATAAATTTAACCATTTGGGCTAGACACGATTTTCAACCCTAGTTTTCCTCTTGAGACTAATGTTTTTTT
The DNA here is from genome assembly GCF_000695765.1 of Mesitornis unicolor. Taxonomy (NCBI): domain Eukaryota; kingdom Metazoa; phylum Chordata; class Aves; order Mesitornithiformes; family Mesitornithidae; genus Mesitornis; species Mesitornis unicolor. The sequence goes on from NW_010199842.1 coordinate 35,077, forward strand.
AGAGAGAACGTGTTTCTAGCATGGTTAGGCAAGTCCCAATAGCTTTTTCTTCATTAAACTTGCAATCTGTTTCTTTGAGGACTTCCCAATCTTGCTGCAGAAAGGGATTAGAGCCTGAAGGGTGATTGATGCCACGGGATGGCAGTTCTGTTTTTTCCATCTCCTTTTTTATAGGCTAAGATATTACCCACTGGAATGATTGCTTTTCAAAACCACTTTTTGAGTTGCAAGGTCACGCCTGCAAAAGTTTGGCGTTGCCAGAATAAGAAGGATACCCATCGGTGTTGGGTCGATACGCAATAAATAAGAACAAGAGCTGCACATTTGTAGGTGTGAGAAGGAGATGGGCATTGAGGAGCACAGTTTGTTCATGCATTAGATCAGGCGGGTGCAGCGAGAGGAGAAACTGGAGTTTGGAAGCGCTAAGACCAGTATTTCCAAATTCTTCAATGAGTCACCATAAAGAGAGGACTTAAATAAACATTTCACCTCTCTTCCAGCCTGTTCTGCTGATTTAACCCTGAGTAAAAAAATTATGGGAGTTTGACAATCCCAAGAGGAAGGGTAAGGAACGAACACTTTTACATTTGACTGCTTATGCTGCCTCCGAGGTGAAAACCAAATAAACAAACTACAAATCAGACCAATTCATTTACATGTTTTTTCTGCCTTCGGCAGAGCCTAAAAGAAAGGAGGCATCGCTGAAGACTGGAATGAGTCACTGTGCTGCCTGCAAGGCTGAACAGAGCTGGGAAGCCTGGGTCTGTAAATTATTTGCTGCTAAAAGTAGATAAATAAAAAGAATATACTTATAAATAAATAATATAAATGTAAATACAAATATGTGTAAATTTATAAATATAAATAAATCATATCATTATCATACAGCTTCAAAGCTGTACCAGGAGTTGATTCAGGAGTCAGTTCATCAGTCCTACGTGTAACCACACAGGAAGTTTGACTCTGCCCGTTTCCGAAGATTGGTTAGAGAATAAAAACATCCTAATCCATGGAGAGCAGAGTGTGCCCTACTTCATGCAGGGTTAGGCTTCTTCATCATGACTTATTCTGGTGGCACTGCAGACACCGTAAAGACCTCTCAGGGCTGCTGTCCATGCCATCAAGCTCTAAGAAATGTGCCATGTACCCTCATGTCCTGTGTGTTCCAACAGTGCAAAAGGGACCCATAAAGCACTTGGAATAAACAATAACACCACAGCTATTGCAGTAAGTGAAATGGGTTCAGGATCCTTCTCTGGTACTGAGGCCAGCTGGCTTGGAATGGCCCACTGTTATTTTATTAAACTCTTTTAGTTCCCAAAATATGAGACCCATCTAAACTGTTCATCGGGAATGAGCTGCAGTATATCCCACCAGAGCACCGCCAGAAATTCTTCAGGAAAGTGCAATTTAGCCCCAGCACAGGTGAGACCCCACGTGGATCTGGTCTGATTCCTACTGAGAAGTCTACTCTTTGGAAAAGTCATGGACAAAATGGCTATGAGGTCTGTCCTTATGCTAAACAAGATCGAGCTGGTTTCAACCACGGAGTAGTTTATCTTCTATATCAGATAATTTTATTTTAGGATAAAGCAGCTTCCTTCAGTTCCAAAACACACAAGAAGGATTACAGAGTAACACCAGCATCCCAAAAATCCCACCTGACCATCCTGCAGGACATCTCCCACCTTTGACATACCTGCCTTGCTTTGGATAAGGACTACCACAAACACAGATTAGTTCATTCATTTCTTCCCCACTATTGCTGAGCACATTAAAAAGGCCACTGCCAACTTTTTCTCTGCTGTTGAAAAAATTTGGATGCAGCTGCAGCTTCAGTGCTCATTCACAGGCAGACCTGAAGCTGAGGTAATAGTGCTTTTATTGCTGAGTCTGGAAATCTTCTTTGCTTCCATTTGAGCAGCGGAAATGGTTATTGCTTCATCAGCCAGTTGCATCCATTGCAAGGCATAGGGGGTTTCTTGAAGGGCAAGAATGTAAATGAGATTATTCACAGGGCAGCTTTTACAGCAAATGGGAAATCAAATATGCTCTCTTTCAAGCGAGAGGTGGTGTTATTTTGGGCACGGGTCTGATTCTGTGTGGAGCCAAGACCTTAAAAAGCATTGCAGTGCTTCAATAAAATGCTTTGACATCAGTATCTGTGTTAAAACTCTCTCTTCATCTGCTGTATTAGTAAATTTATGCAACAATGCCTGAAGTCTACAAGTGTTGAGAGCGGTGACAGCCTGCTCAGACCCTCATCTCTGGCCCAGGCACTAGCTCCCCAGCGTAGGAGCTCATTCACTGGTGGGGCTCAATCCTCCACGTGGTACAGCCACATCCCAGACCTCTACCAGCAGACTTAGTGCAAAGCAAAGCCTGCTTTGCTGCTGGAATGACCTACATTGCTGTTGCATTTAGCCACTTAGTTCCCAATCCACTATAACTGCAGTGACAAGCGAAGAGGAGGTGAGAAGTCCAGCTCAAAAGGCTAAGTTCCTGAAACCTGGGATTCGTTTCATCTGACTGCACAGCTCTAACAGACAGATATTGAGTCTACCAACTTCATAGGTCACCTCTGGATGAGAGGATCTCTCCTGCTTACCTGTCAATTCACAATAAACACTACCCAGTCTCAGCTGGGGTGGTTGAACAGTTCTCTAAAGGCATCTGCCTCCCTCTATTGACTCCAGCAAGAGCTTAGAGCTCTAGCAAATAAGATTAGGTTGTTGACCTAGACAACAAGGTCATTTAACAAATACAGATGAATCCTACCCAAAATCACCAACCTGTTCCCTTTCTCCATCCAATCCTGGAATGCACTATTTGATTTGCATCCCAGATTGAGGATTCAGCCCTGTGGGACACAGTTCAGGAAACCAAAGATGCTTCTGTGAGCTGTTTCCCAGGTTCCTGCATCTGAGCTGTGCAGCAAGGCTTTGGGAAGTGAAGCACAGGTTTCCTGAGAAGGATCTTTAACTGAGTGCTAGTTAAATGTTTCCTGGGTTTTTCTCTCTGCTTGTTACTGCTGCCTATATAAAACTGTGGTTGCAAAAGTAAAATCAATTAGCCATAGACACCTGATCAGTTCGAGAAGTTGCTATCACTGCTAAACTGGGTGAAACAAAGCTGCTGACAGGTCAGAAAAATTTCGGACAGAGCAAGCCTGACAAGTCCTACTCCTTGGCAAATTCAGTGCAAAGCTTATGGCCTTTTAGTAGCGATAGCAATACTGTGTTACAGGGCTATACAATTACATACTGGGCATCTTCTCCCAGTAATTTCCGTATTTTAAACCTTCCAGATCACTTATCTTCGATGATTTTTAATCAAAACAGACAGTTCATGGAGACCAGCTGCAGGCATGGCACTAATTGGAGCTCTGGCTGAGCTTGGCAGTGATGGTAATCACACCTCAAAAGAACTTTTTGGCCAAGTGAAAGCTTAAAAGCTCTCAGTAGACTTCTCATGCTTTGTTTTGATCCAAGCATGGTCATGACAGGGAAGCTCATCACACAACATTACCACAGATCTGTCTGGATAGATCAATCACACCAGGTCTATCTCTCTGTCACGTAATGGCATGTAGAGCTTTCCATCCAAGACCAAGTTCCTCCTCTCAAACATGCTGTGTTGATGGAAAACTATTCTGTGTGGTCAACAGTGCCATTCAGCCCGTCTTGATCAATCTACACGGTGCTGCAATGTCCTCTGTGGGCTTCTTGGCTTGGATGCACCCTTAATTCTAACACCTCTTCATGAACCTCGCCTCGTAGTGTTTTATCTTGCTCTACCTTGATTTTTTTCTTATCCTCTTGAATGGGCAACAGAGAACATTATCTCTGCTGCTGTCCTCAGATAGTGAGAACTCTCATCTAGCTCAATTAGCAGAAGTCATGCTTTGGAAGATAATACTGATATCAAATTTAGCACTGACATTTCCTTTCCTATTTATAGTTTCATTCATTGAATTAATGGCACTCACTTTGTCCTTGGGTGATTAGTGAGCTCTCAGCAAGAGACAGCATATAAAAGTGCTCACTCAAAAAGAAAAAAAAAAGCCTAAAACCTCCCTTGATATTTTTTTACTTCAATATTTGTAGTTATGAATGAACTTCCATCCAACTGTCAGGCATCCAGCTGTAAGCCTGGTAGCTAAGCCACACAAGGGCATTCAGATTGCTGGCCTGCAAGTTTTAGACCGAGATCAAGCTTTTAAGCTCACAAAGCTTAACTGAGGACTTTACCCACAGGGACGCTGCCCACCATCCTCCCTAGGTGTATTCTTACATGAACCCCAAGCCAGCAGATGGTTTCCCAAGATGCAAAATTAATCTGTGCTTAAGTGGGAGATAATTGAAAACCTACTTCATCCAATACAGAAGGGCTCTGGTGGCTTGTGAAGTTGTACATGTTGCCATCAGCAGAAGAACAAGAGCTTTTACAAAGACTTTCTTCACAGAATTTGGAGCCAGTTTCTACAACAAAACATCGTATCCTGCAGGTAACAAAGTTAATTCTGAATGCGGCAGCTAAAGCACCTCTGCTGGAACAGCTTCGGGTTTTTCCAACATCTGACTATATCCATCAGGGGTTAAGCACCAGCTGAGCATTAACTTTGATGATGTCAGTTTAAGGATAAATTAGCCAACCTGAGCTGTTGTGAATGGACCCCAGATCATATGCCAAGGAACTCAGCAACATTTCCCTCCTTTATCAGCTGGAGAAATTGGAGTCGTAAAGAAGAAGCAAATTAGTTAAAAGTTATCCAGTGGTCAAAGGTAGGAATAAAAATTGCAATTTTCCTGCACCCTAGTCCAGCCATAGTAGCTACTAGGCAGTAGCCTGTCCAGTTATAGGGCAGAAACTACCTAGGAGGATTGGCTGATGAGTCTCTCTATTGGCCTTGTTAGGATTTGGACCAAACATAGAGGCTAATCTTTCTATGCTCCGCTATGAAGCTATGCTCTTAAATGATTCATACAAATGAGGTGCATACATTAAATTTGCAATGCTGTAGGCATCAATATGCAAGTGTTAGAAACAGCTCTTTATTCAAGCAACCTGGGCAAACCCCTGATTCTTCTATGAAAAAATAAAAAGATGCTAAAGAAGCTGGGATAAGGATGATTCTTTTAAGCACACATCTAAAGAAAGGCAGAATAATTTTGAACATATCAGTGCCCTCTATTATTAACTAGAAAAGGTCTCATCTTTTGTGCATTTGTAAATATACTTGAGCCCATGATTATGCATTGCCATGACTATTTTTTGATGAAATCATCAGTCTCAGCTGCTCTGGAATTAGACTGAATTTTGCAAGTGACTTCTTTGTCAGAGAAAAAGGTGTGGAGCAATCTCTTGCTTCTTGGATTCAGGGAATCAGCTATATTAAAAGAAAAAAACACTGAGTTAAACCACTGATGGTTTGACAGCTCAGCTTTACAAACTTTGGGAAGCCTTGAAGTAACTTAATTCGTACCTGAATCTCACCTGTAGGCAACTTTGTTATGGACATCATCACTGCTTTTGAGAAATAGACTTAGCTCAGCTGCCCACAGAGAAGTGTCTGGTGCCTTTTGAGATGCTTCAAGGTATCTCACCATGTTCCAAATATTGCTCCAGAAGGACACAGCTCTCTCATTGCATCTGCATCATAACTTCCATCCTCTTATTAGCGTTTTGGATGCCACCAGATACCTGTTCTGAAGGTCTCAAAGAAGATGAGAAAACAGTTCTCATATTCTCAAATTATTCTCACAATTTACAGAAGAAGGAATGACTAATGAGGTCATTTAGCAATTACATTAACTGCTGACCCTGAAAGAGGTGAATATTAACACCAGGTCTCCCCAGATCGTGTTCTGTGCTGTTACTAAAGGCAAATCCTTCTTTGCTCATGAGCTACAAAGATAAACTCTCTAGAGCAGGTTGGTGCTCTGGAGAAGTCTGATCTGAGAAAAAAAATCAAGATAAACTCTTCAGTAACATCTTTACCAGCAACAAAACACTAGCACAGGCTCACCCATTTACTGTTACACCCTTGGAAAGGGTCTAGATACAGTTTTGGCCCAGGGAAACTTGCCAGCCACCATTTGCCCAGTCACTGTCCAGGCACAGTTAGGAGTCACCACGGGTCAGGGACCATTTGCTGTTTCACAAAGGGACATCCCTTGTGCCCATCTGGAAAATTAACATACTCAGGGCTGTGTCCATGTTGGCATCAGGGCTAAAAACCCATTCCAAATGCAAAAACACAGCCAGCGATGTCAGAAAAATAACACTTTGAGGTGTAGTGTCCCTTCAGTCTGCAGACTCCAGGGAATACAAAACCTCAAAAAGCATTCACATATATCACTGATAAGCCAGGCAGACCTGCTTGGACAAGCAAAACTGCCACAGATTACTTTTTCTTCCCAATTTCAACAGAAAAAAGCAAGCTTATAGCTGCATCTTCAAATAGAAGTTTCTAACAACTAAAGCAAAATATGCCACTTTTCCATATCGATGCAGTAGCACAAGTCAAAGAGAGGAAAAATACTTATATTTCATAAGTATATAGAATAATATGAAGTTTTTATAAGTATATAGAATATGAACTTCTACTTACACCGTAGCTTTTCATCAGCTGCAGCCTACAGTCTCTTATAACACTTATTAACAGAGCTCCAAGAGCATTGCTTTCTCAGCTTGCACATAATTTGGACAGAAAAATGTCATTTCAGGAGAGAACAAATTCCATTCTTTAAAAAAAAATTAATTAAAGGTAATAAATTGTTGAAAAGCATTGTTTGGAGGTAAATAACACTTTCAGTCTCAGCTTCGCATGTTTTAAGTGATTCTTTAGTAAAGGGCTTTTTGCTGAAATGGCACTGTTAAAATTCAAAACTCCATTTAAATCAAAAAGCTGAAAGATTTAATTCTGAAAAGCAGGAAAAGGGCAGTCTAAGTGCTTTTCAAAATTGCTGTTTGTTCGATTTCTACCCAAATAAATTGACAATACCATCAATTAGCATTCTCGGGCCTCTAAATCTGAACATGTCCCCTGGAAAAAGGTTTTAGCAATGAAATGTTGCTCAGTTTTTCACTATTCTTGCCC